>NC_088874.1:34104554-34224554 GCF_032884065.1 Artemia franciscana | reverse complement strand
CCTAGGCTGTAAAAAAGGGAATTTTGATTATAATTGATGGACCAAAAGAATTGGCCTTTTATGCTGAATCCAAATAAAACAAGAGCTAAGAGCTTATATGGCACTTGTGACGAGGTCAAGAATGGCCAAGAGCCAAGAGCTCATATGGTATTAGCTCTAGCAAATTCTAAGAATCAATAGATTGCTTTAAAAGGAAATTTAGAGGCTTAATGCCGGTCGGGATTTAAAATAAGAGCTCTGAGTCAAGAGGTCCTTCTAAATGTCAAAATTCATTAAGATCCGATCACCCACTGGTAAGTTAAAAATACCTCAATATTTCTGATTTTACTTCTCCCTTCAGCCCCCCAGATAGTCGAATCGGGGAAAACAACTTTATCAAGTCAATTTGTGCAGCTCCCTGAAACACCTACCAATTTTCATCGTCCTAGCACGTCCAGAAGCACTAAAGACCGGATCCAGTCCGGTTACGTCAATTACGTATCTACGTATATTACGTATCCATCTCCCCCCCCCCATTGTCAACAGATCTGGTCGGGATTTGAAAGAATAGCTCTGAGACATGAGTTCCTTCTAATTATCAAATTTCATTGAGATCCGGTCACCCATTCTTAAGTTAAAAATACCTCAATTTTTCCAATTTTTTCGAATTAACGACCCCCAGATCCCCCAAAGAGAACGGATCCGTACTAATTATGTCAATCTCGTATCTATAACTTATGCTTATTCTTCCGATCAAGTTTCATCCCGATCTCTCCACTCTAAGCGTTTTCCAAGATTTATGTTTCCGCCCTCGAACCCTCTACGTCCTTGGATCCGATTCGAATTGAAAATAGAGCATCTGAGGCATAAGATTCTTCTATATATCAAGTTTCATTATTCGATCACCCATTCGTAAGATACCTCGATTTCCACGTTTTCCAAGAATTCCGGTTTCCCCCTCCAACTCCCTTCAGTGTCACCGGATCTGGTTGGGATTTAAAATGAGAGTTCTAAAGCACAAGATCCTTCTAAATATCAAATTTCATTAAGATCTGAACTTCCGTTCTTAAGTTACAAATACCTCATCTTTTCTACATTTTCCTAATTACCCCCCCCCCCCCACTCCACCAAAGAGAGCGGATCCGGTCCGGTTATGTCAGTCACCTATCTTGGACTTGTGCTTATTCTTTCTACCAAGTTTCATCCTGATCTCTCCGCTTTAAGCGTTTCCCAAAATTACCCCCCCCCCCTAATGACACAGGATCCGGTCAAGATTTAAAATAAGAGATCTGAGTTTCGGGTCCTTCTAAATATGAAATTTCATTAAGATACGTTCACTTTTCCGTAAGTTAAAAATACCTCGTTTTTTCTAATTTTTTTTAATTAACTCCCACCCCGAACTCCCCCAAAGAGAGCAGATCCGTTCTGGTTATGTCAATCCCGTATCTAGGACTTGTGCTTATTTTTCCCAAAAGTTTCATCCCTATCCCTATACTCTAAGCGTTTTCCAAGATTTTAGGTCCCCCCCCCCATACTGCCTCTTCACTGGATACGGTCAGGATTTAAAATAAGAGCTCTGAGACATAATATCCTTCGATACATCAAATTTCAATTAGATCCGATCACTCCTTCGTAAGTTAAAAATACCTCATTTTTTTTATTTTTCAGAATTAAACCTCATCCCCCCAACTCCCCCGAAGAGAGTGGATCCGTTCCAGTTATGTCAATCTCGTATCTAGGAATTAAAATTATTTTTACCACCAAATTTCATCCCGATCCCTCCACTCTAAGCGTTTTCCAAGATTTTAGGTTCCCCCATCCAACTCCCCCCAATGTCACCGGATTTTCAATATTTTTGGATTTAAAATAAGAGATCTGAGACACGACATCCTTGTAAGTTAAGAATACCTAATTTTTTTCTAATTTTCAGAATTAACCCTCTCCCCCCCCCAAAGAGAGCGGATCTGTTCCAGTTATGTCAATCACGTATCTAGGACTTGTGTTTACTTTTCCCGCCAAGTTTCATCCCGATACCTCCACTCTAAGCGTTTTCCAAGATTTTACGTTCCCCCTTCAATTCCCCCAATGTCACCGGATCCATTTGGGATTTAAAATAAGAGCTCTGAGACACGGTATCCTTCCAAACTTCAAATTTCATTAAGATCCGAAACTCTTTGTAAGTTTAAAATACTTCATTTTACTATCTTTTCAGAATTAACCGGCCCCCCATTCCAACAATTCCAACGGCCCCCCATCCCCAAACGACAGACAGACCGACAGAATTTGGGACAGACAGACCGACAGAATTTGGGACAGACAGACCGACAGAATTTGGGACAGACAGACCGACAGAATTTGCGATCGCTATATGTCACTTGGTCAATACCAAGTACCATAAAAATTGTTAACTTTAATGCTGCCAATCAAAAGCTACGATTTTGTGAAAATTTCCTTATTTTCAGAAAAGAGGATCCCCCAAAAGTTAGAATAATCTTATGAAGACTACACCATTAGATTCCACGTGTCAGAGACCACTTTTATAAAAGTTTCAAGGTCACAACTACAAGAATGGGGAACTTTGTATTGCTTGCCAGAACAAAGATCACGGATCCGAGTTGAATTTTCCCCATGAATGATCGTATAAAGTCAATGGTCGTGTTACGTCAGGATAGGGCTCGTTCCAACAAACATCAAAAGTTCTAGCGCCCATTTTACGTGACCAAAGAAATTGGAGGAAAACTAGCCCCCACCCAAGCCCCCTTTTCCTCCAAATCACCTAATAAAATTTTGAGAGAGCCATTTGAGTCAGCATAGTAGAAAGATCCAATAGCTATGTCTTTGGGAATGACAAGACACCCCGCAGTTCTTAGAAATTTGTTTTCTCGAAGGGGGGAGGTATTCCACGGAGAGAATTTTTATGGAAATCAAAGCTGCATAGGGAATTTTTCAGGATAATTTTACACTGGGATGGGAGATTCCATATTAAGATTTTTTAAAGTTTAGATATTAAGGATAATAGTTTTTCAGTAAAAAGTATGGAGCACTATTAAATTTAAAACAACAGAAATTATCCCTATATAAGGACTGCCCACTCCTCTGTTTCTTCTTTGTTACACTAAAGTTTCTCAGCTCTTTTAGCAGTTTCTTATTACAATTTCAGCAGCAGGAGCCGTTCTCAAGGAATTGGGAAAACAGCTTAAACTTCAGGGTAAAAACCGAAGGATGAGGAAGAGGTAGCCTCTTCTTCTCGGATACAGAATAATTTATGTTTCTTTAAAGTTTTAATATCACTCCTTACTTTCAGCCAGAAAAAAAATATTTTCACTGGATTTTAAGACAATATAGACCCGAAACTCATCATTTTAGAACAAATTTGGGTACTTGTTAATTATAGCGACGGCAGCTAAGAAGTTATTTATAGCGACTACACCCAAGAACTGAAGTTAGGAAATAGTTCCACTTCATAATATGCAGAATAATTCTAGCTAACGAATTTTAGATCCAGGACCACTACAGTCTATCCCCTACCCCCACCCCTCATAATGTGAAAATACATAGCCCAAATTACAAATTTCCCATTTATTTTCCCAATGGGGCTCTCTTGATTTAACCTGTGTACCTGTAAATTGAATCACTGTGACGAAACAAGAACCGGAAAAGTGACATGTGAAAAAATGCTTTAAATTAAGTAATTTGGGGTATGTATCTGTACATTAGGGGGGGGGGGGTAAAGTGCAGTGGGTCTGCATGCAAAAAACTACAATAATAAAAAAACTATAATTAAATTTAAAAAAAACTACAATTATTTAAATATTATGAAGTAAAAATTGTTTTCTAACTTAAGACTGTCTAAATATTGATATGGTCGCTATAATTAACAAGTAACCCAAATCTGGTCATTAGACAGACTGTATCAATCACTAGCAAATGAGTGTTCGCCTAATCTAATTTCTTAATGGTCTTTTCACTACTTTGACTTCGTAGTTGTTTCTTCCATTTCACTTTACTTTTTTAAGTTTTTCATTCCCCTTTTCAAGCGTTAAGGACAGCTTAGCAAAGCTATTTCCAAAATATGTACTTCAATATTTTGAAAACCAACATTTACAAAGTATCTTTTCATTTACTTTTATTTCAGTATAAACTTTCTCGAAAATTTCTACTTTATACCCTATTAGTGCATCTGTAAAATAGTAATAGTAGGAGAAGCCCTGAGAGTTGCAGTTTAACGCCATTAGCGCTCCTGATAGTGTCAAACAGCCTAACACTCAAACAGCACCAGTAGTATTAGCTATAGCATTACTATTAGTAGTGGCATTAGGATTACTAGTAAGCCTTAAGAGCTTCATGTCATGAATTTTAATAAAAGTTGCATTTCCCAACAGTTTCAACAAAATAATCGAAGCCATTCACGAGATATTGTTCATTCACTCTTTTGATAACCGGCAAGCACATGGTGTGTTTTGATTTAGATTAACAAATCCTTCAATTTATTTTGTCTGGCTCACACTCCATTGAAAAATTCCCTCCCCTCACGGGAAACTTCTCCGTGAAAGTTACTTCAACATAAGATACATCCCTCCCACCATAAAATTCCCGGGAAAAATTGTCCTCATCATACTTTCGTATGAAAAAGACTAAGTTTCTGATCAATTTTCGATCACTCCAGAAATCCCCCCTTCTGTGGAAATATTTTCTGGGAAATCCAAAGCTGCTGAAAATTCCCTTCGGGCCGTTCCCTCAGAACATATTCACATGAAAACTTCAGTTGGCAAAGAGAAAGTCAGACAAATTACAAGAATTTCGTATGGGAACTCTGTCAAAACCCCCAGGCTAAAATTTCCTCAGAACAGTTCACCCCAAAAACTTACCTCCCCACGGCCAATTTTCCACATGGAAACCGCCAACAGTTCTTGTCCAGAGGACTGTGGAGAAGTTGACATCCCCAAAGACATAATTACAGGACCTTTCAACAATACTGACCAAAATAGCTCTCTAAAATTTTCAGGAGTGTTTTGGGAATGAATGTCTGGGGTGGGGGATTGCTGGTTACCCTCTATTCACTTTTGACTCTTAACAAGGGTGCTTCGAACTTCCAATTAAATGAGTCCCATCCGATCCGAAGTTTATACAACCACCCGTTCCATAAAAACATTATATGTCCTGGGGGATAATTTACAACCCATACCCCTGGGCTATAGGTGGTCGTGTCCAGCCTGAAGACATTGTTATATGCTCTTTGGATTATTCTGAGCAAAAGCCCATCTCACACTTTCCATCGGATATGTTTTGGGAATATAGAATCTCAAGGAGGGGGAGCTATTTGCCCTCTATCAGTTATGACTTTTTAAAGGGAACTAGAACTACACATTTGCGATCCAATGAACCTCCTCTTAAGTTTACACGATAATCCCGTCCATAAAAGCCTTATAACCCAAGGAATATAACTTATAAACCTTGCCCCCAGACTTTGGAAGGTTGTGTCAACCCCAAAGGCCTTGTAATGTCATCTTTGGACAGTTTTTGGAACAAACGGTTATTTCGAAATTTCTATCTGATTCACTTGGGAAAAATACGACGTGGATGGAAGGGGATAGCTGGCCTCTGATCACTTTTACTCTTAAAACGAGTACTAAAATTCCTTACTTCAAAACCAACGAGCCCCCTCCAAAGTTTTTTACAACTTTTGTTCTGAGGGCTATAGGAGGGAGGGATTGTCATATAACAAGACATAATTTCCAGACCTTTCAATAATTTCCAAGCTGAACAAAATGGCTATCTCATAATTTTGACTGGGTGTGTTTGGAGTAATGACAGGCGTGGGTGGACTGGTTGTCATCCAATAACTCGACTATCAAAAGGGGATTTCAATTTCGAATTGACTGAACACATTTCAGAGTTTCTGCAAAAATCCTTTTATACGAAAAGCCTTAACTAATAAACGACACGTTGTAGGCCTACTCACACTGCTCTTCAAATGGGTAACATATAATTTAAATATAATTTGTTAAATATAGGATTTGTTAAATATAGGAGTGAGGTGAAGTTTATTTCCGATTTAAACGAATGTTAAATTTGGATTCAGGATGCAGTGCTGACTAAAGAGGTAAGTTTACTTCTTAGCTAACTCAATAGTTCATTTATAGAAACATTGCCCCTCAAGCTGCACTACTGCACTGCCTATGATAATAATAGCATAGGTCTTATTGCACAAGTAATCTTGAAAAATAGTTCATATTGGTCCATGGACCAATTTCCGAGGCCCGTTTTCAGCGGATAAACAAACATCCTAAAGATAAATTAAATGGTACTTGTGTCTTATAGCCACCGCTCCCAAGAAATGAAGTTAGGTTAATCCTAATGAAACATTACTTGCTTCATAAGACGCAGAAGAATTGTAGCCAACGAATTTTGCTTGCAGACCCACTATACTTTACCAATATACTTTATCCAATGTGTAAATATATAGCCCAAATTATATATTTTCCAGCTATTCTTGCAATGCGTCTATCTTTGTTTCAACCCGTGTTAATTTAAATTGAATCAAAAACTGGAAAAACAAGTTACGCATGGGAAAATGCACAGAAAATTTATAATTTGGGCTATATATTTGCACTTTAGGGGGGCGGAGGTAAAGCATAGCGGGTCTGCATGCAAAATTTGCTAACTATGATTATTCTGCAATGTTTTCAAACAAGAATTGTTTCCTTAATATATTTTCTTCTCTCCAGTTAGTTCTCAAGGCAAGTTACCCAGGCATTAATTTACGTTAATATTTGCGCATTATGGAAAAGAGGGGACAGAGCCGTTCCTAGGGCTGATGGTGCCTCAGTAAAAATTAATTACAGTCCCCTTTCCCTCCTTCCCAGTTTAAAAATAAGCAAAAATAAAACCGAATCAAAGTGAAAAATTAGATCAAAATAGTCAACTCCCCAGCCGAAACGTCCTCCACGGCACTCGGAGCAACTGCCATAGCCCCCCCCCTGAACACTTTGGTTAGGGCAGAGCATAGTAGAAGCACCTTCAAATGTTTTAACTAAAGATTTTCGGCATATTGTAAAGTATGAATTGTTTTCCTAATACTGTTCCTTCTCGATACCCCTATTTGTAGGCTAAAATCTGTATTTAAGATTCTAAACAATTTTTGTTAAATATCAATTCTTTCATAATATTTACAGGGGAGTGGATTGTCACAAAAGGAAATTTAAACATAAAAAGGAGAATCTAAAAATGCTACAGCTTTTACTTCCTAGTAATTCCTTCTGGAGAGCCGCAAATCGATGATGTTACCATAACAGGCTATTCATGTGACTAAAAAATAAACTTTATGCTACCTTTATAGGCTTTTATAAGTAGTTACCTTTGTAGGCTAGGTAACTAAAAAATATTCCAATTCATGGTATATATTTGCACATTAGGTAGGGATGGGGTAAAGTATATTTCCAATGCAAACGGAGGTAAATCTGGATTCAGGATACAATTCTGACTAGCCTATAGATATAAGTTTAGCCTATTTCTTAGCTACCTGAATAGCCAACTAATTGTACATTACACCCAATACCAGTCTTGGTAAAATTGTAGTTTAGTGACTTCTTGCTATCTCGGAAAGGGGTTAGGTTAGGAAAATGAAACCATCAGGGATGGGTTTACAGGCTAAAGCATGTCCCAGGAAGTTCCTTTGAAGTACCTACCTCCCTCTCCCTGTAGAGGGTCCTGACCTTTGATAACCTTTAAAAATATTTGTGTTATAAAAGTGGGTAAAATTCTAGTTAATTGACTTCTTGCTATATCGGAAAGGGTTTAGGTTAGGAAAATGAAACTTACATGGATGAATCTAACACCTGTACAGACAGAAGTGAAACCTTGCAAAATAGATCTCCTACTTGAATGAAGGGTAAAATTCTAGTCAATTGACTTCTTGCTATCTCGGAAAGGGTTTAGGTTAGGAAAATGAAACTTTCAGGGATGGATCTACAGGCTAAAGCATATCCCGGGAAGGTATTTTAAAGTACCCACTTCCACTCCTCCCTCTAGAGAACCCTGAAATTTACCTACATGACAGGTCTATAGGCTACCTATTGAAATTTTGACAAAACAACATTTTATCTTAATTTTCAGTTACTAGTTGCTTTTTCTCTGCTTTTAGTTCTGAAAATGGGTAAAATTCTAGTTGATTGACTTCTTGCTTTCAGGATACAATTATGTCTAGCCTATAGATGTAAGTTAGCCTATTTCTTAGGTACCTGAATAGCCCCCTAATTGTACATTACACCCAATACCAGTCTTTTCACTAGGACGCAAAGCTGCGTTTAATCCAATTTCAATACTCAAACAAAACAGAAACTCACATTTAAAAAAGTAAAATCATTCCTCATCCACAGACTTTTATCCAAAATGTATGAAGTTAACGTAATGAAACCAAGCAAGATTTCATGTTGGAAAGAGGCCAGTCTGACGCGCAGATCTTTTCATACAAAACCTGTCTAACCGGTTATTTGTAGCTATGAGAAATTCAAGTCCTAATTAGCAGTGTGCTTGCACTTTGGTGGTGAACCATCTAAAATAATTCTCTTATAGAACGTCTTTAGCGGGTGGACTGTTTCATAGAGATTTATTCAAATCTTCTGGATTTTTTTAGGGAATTATCATTTGAATTCGAACTTGTGAAGACATTCCTAACTACTTCATAAGGCAGGGGTGCTAATCCATGGAAACATGGGGGGAGGGTAATGATTTTATCAAGTTATTTAAAACCTTGAGGTATGGGGTATTTAAATTCGTTTAAATATCATTACCCAAAAACGGTTTAAGACTGAAACTCCTTTGTCTAGTTCTAGCTAAAATTTCAATCACTTCCCCTCCTCTCGTTGACACTGCTGGACTTAGCTAAGAGAGCACCATGTCCTCAGTCAATCAATGAAATTAGGGTGATAGGATTAGATAGGGTAGGCAACTTATCTTTTATACTGACAACACTCAAGAAGTGAAATCAGGTTAATCCTAATGAAATACACCTAAGCATGATAAAAATATAATACTTTAGAAATAAAATTGAGCTATATATTTGCAAATTAGAAAAAGTGTATATTTCCCAAGTGGGGTAAAGTATAAAATTGTTTTCTAACGTCACACTGTCGAAATAGTTTACTCCACCTCACAAATGTGCAAATATATAACCGGAATTATATATTTCCCATCTTTTCTGTCACTTGTCTTTGTCTTGTCCTATCCTAAAAAATTTATAAATTTGTTTAAAAATGAACAATTAGAAAACTATCAAAAATAAATCGTTTTTCTAATCAAGCAGATAATGAGCTTTTGAATTGTGAATTGTTTTTCGATAATATAACCCATAAAATATCTACTACTTTATATTCTTCGTAGACACTGTTATTCTCTACGTTTTTGCGTAGACCATGCACAGTCAATCAGTAACGTATAATTTTTTCCCTTATGACTTGTTGTATTGTCGCTTCACACCACTCAGCTTTCATTTTCAGCTTTTTCATTTCAAGATTTCCATTACCAAAATAATACGTCGTTCTCGAAAGGGGATCGCAACACAAAATAACAAAAAATAATGCCCGTTTTGGACAAAGGGTTCCAAAATGTTTGAAGACTGGGTTCAAAAATACATTTTGCTTAAAAAAATGTTAACTCCAGTACGGAGTATGTAGAAAGCCATAAAATTCTTAATATACTCCAACACTGACTCCTACTGGTTCCAGATCACGCTTTTGAGGCTAATTCAGGAGCTATGGCCTTATATGTCGGCGGCCAAAAATTTGGATTTTTTCAAACTTTGAGCGACTAGTGGCACAGGCTAACATCGTTCACTCGAGCTCAAATTTTCAAATATCTCGACATCTGGTAATGACAATCATTGTTGGGGGTGAATTGTTGGGGGTAACACAACTTAGATTCGGGTAAGCCATTTAAAAACCGACAATAGTCTTGTACAGTAAATAAATAACAAAAAAAGATAAAAAAAAAAAGGTAGCTGTATTGTCTAGGATCTTTCACGTTTTGGGTCCATTTTGATAATTTTCTAAAATCACACGTGGAAGACAAAAATGATATATGGGGATAAAAAGGTCATATTTTGTTGCCTAAATCACCTTTCTCCATGGAGCTCCCCGTTTGGTGAAAAATGATAAGAAGGGGACAGTCTGTATATCATCCGTCTTATATGGTTTCCCCTCCCCCTCCTCAATTCTGAAAATATTTTTGAGATAATTTAATTGACAAATGCCTTCTTCGGTCTTTTCGTCAAAAACCTTAAATATAAAAAAAACACCCCTAGTTTTTGAAGAAAAAAAATTGCCCCTCCGAAAGGGTCAGGAATTATAGCCAATTTCTTATTTTGAATCATCGATGAATGCCACCTGTTAGCATCTAATTGAGTCTGAATACCATAATAGATATCCGGTTTTCCTGTTTGCAAATCAAACAGTTCGTGGTAACGAAAAGTAGTAAAGAGCGATCCGGCTCAATAGTAAACGGGACTCTATAAAACGGAATTTCGATGCTAAAAGATACATCAAAAGAATTGCATTTAAATGCTGATTTTAAATATATAAGTTTCATCAAATTTAGTCTTTGTCGTCAAAAGTTACGAGCCTGAGCAAATTTGCATTATTTTGGAAAATAGGGGGAAACACCCCCTAAAGGTCATAGGATCTTAACAAAAATCACACCATCGAATTCAGCGTATCAGAGAACCATGTAGGAAAAATTTCAAGGTCCAATCTACAAAAACGTGGAATTTCGTATTTTCTGCCAGAAGACAGATCACGGGTGCGTGTTTATTTGTTTTTTTTTTGGTTTTTTCCCCCCAGGGGTCATAGTATCGACCAAGTGGTCCCAAAGTGTTGCAAGAGGGCTCATTCTAACGGAAATGAAAAGTTCCAGTGCCCTATTTAAGTGACCGAAAAATTGGAGGGCACCTAGGCCCCCTCCCACGCTCATTTTTTCCCAAAGTCAACGGATCAAAATTTTGATATAGCCATTTTGTTCCGCATAGTTGAAAACCATAACTAACTATGTCTTTGGGGATGACTTACTACCCCAGAATCCCTGGGGGAGGGGCTGCAAGGTACAAACTTTGACCAATGTTTACATACAGTAATGGTTATTGGGAAGTGTACCGACGTTTTCAGGGGGATTTTTTTGGTTTGGGTGTAGGGTTGAGGGGAGGGGACTACGTGGGAGGATCTTTCCGTGGAGGAATATTTCATGGGGGAAGAGAAATTCATTGAAAAGGGCGCACGATTTTCTAGCATTACTATTTAAAAAAAAAACCAATGAAAATATAAACATGAAACAGTTTTTTCAATTGAAAGTAAGGAGTAGCGTTAAAATTTGAAACGAAAAGAGATTATTACGCATATGAAGGGTTCCCAAAAATAATGATGATAGAAGGTAATAAGCTTACCTAAGCTATGGATGTCAGGTGATTGATTTTTCTTCTAACGATAATTTCGACAGGACCTGTGCCTGTCATCATCAGGTTAATTCAAATTTCTTGCCAGAAAGTAAAATCACTAAATAAATAAAACTAAAAACACTGAACAACACTAATGATGAGCCGAACCTGGAGTTATTGTTGTGCCATGGCCCGAATTTTGGTAGAGGCGTTGCTGGCTGCTGTCCTAGTGGATCTTAAAGAGGTTGGGCCTTTAGGCTAGGGGTGGAGTTTTTTGTGAGTTTTCAATTTATGGGTGATTGGTTCCCAAATTTCGCTAATATGAAACTCACCATTGTCTTTATTGATGGCTTGTTTATTTTTAGCAATTTCCAAAGCTTCTCTGATTTTCTGCTTTAAGAGTTGTGGGACAATAGCAATAAGTTGGGGCCCAACTTATTGCTATTGTCCCACAACTCTTAAAGCAGAAAATCAGAGAAGCTTTGGAAATTGCTAAAAATAAACAAGCTCCACGAATCCCTAAGTTGTTGAGTTCACTTAATAAAACACTGGGATCAACCATATCAAAGGCCTTAGAAAAATCGAGAAATAAGCCCAATACAGTATTTTTCAGGTCGAGTTGGGAACGTATAAACTGTGTGGCGTCTATTAGTACACGAGAAATGTAAAACAGTTCAAAATAGGTATGAAACCTTTTAATTGACCTTTGATTGATTTAATAAGTTGGGGCCCAACTTCAAGTTCAAGTTCAAGTTCTTTTTTTTTTTTTCAAGTTCAAGTTCTGTTTATTACTACATAATTTCAATATAAAAAGCCAATTTGGCAGAGAGAGGGCTCGAGGCCAAATGGCAGACAATTAAATAAACTGTATGCTATAACTACATCAACATAAAATAATATCATAAATTAACCATAATCCATCCAGGTTCCAGATTCAAACCACCAGACTGAGTTGGGATTTACCGCTATAAACCACACATTTATTATTTTTTTTTTTTTTATTTTACTTTAAACATTTTCCATGAGCATTGATTTTATTTTGTTTTTCAGCATATTAATAGAAAGTTCAAGTTTGATTACATTATGATAACTTTGCCATACCCTCAATATTGTGTTTCTCAATGAAAATCTTGATCTTTCTGAAATTATCAAGGGTTGCCGGGCTTTACAAGGATTACGCGTGTTATGGTCGTGATCAGAATTAGTTCCAGAAAATAGATCAGGTTCATAAAAATATTCAGGTAGGGAATTTGAATGATGTGTTTTCTTTAATAAAATAGAATGAAAAACAATAAAATATTCAAGGGGCAAAATGTTCAAAAAAAGAGGAAGACTTGTAGTTGACGACTTATTAGGGCAAGAGTCAGGAGATGGTACAAAAAGCTTAAGAATTCGGAGAGCTTTATTCTGCTGCCTTATCAATGGTAATATATTCGATCGAAAAGTATTCAAATATACAAGAGGACAGTAATTTAAGTAAGAATGAATTAGCGAAAAATAAATACACCGCAGGGCATCATAAGGGAGAAAAGGTTTAAGAAGCCTGATCATACCGACGTTCCTTGCAACCTTTACCCTCAGGCAATTTATGTGCTCCTTCCAACTTAAATTCGAATCAACTATCACTCCTAGATACCGAAGATGGTGGACTCTGCTGATCGTAGTATCACATTTTTCAATTGTTAGGGAATTAAAAGTTGGCAATGCTTTTGAAATCCGAGAGAAAATCAGGAATTTGGTTTTAGATGTATTAATACATAAATTATTCGCTGCGAACCATTCAAGCAGATATGTAAAAACTTCTTTCATTTTTAAACGTAGTACAAGTTCAGTAGGACCACTAATATTGAGGGCTGTGTCATCCGCGAATAGAACCGTGAGGCCGAGATCGTTCATAGAATTATCAATATCGTTAATATAAATTAAAAATAAAAGAGGGCCAAGGATTGACCCTTGGGGAACTCCGACTTGTCCATCCAAAGAGATCAGTTCAGATCTCGTAGTATCAGCATCAACATACTGGCTTCTCTCAGACAGAAATGACATGATCAGGTTATTAGCAAGTCCTCGAATACCGCAATTCTCAAGCTTTCTCCGTAAATCTTATGACAGATTGTATCGAATGCCTTTTTTATGTCAATAAATATAGATGCTGGAATTTCACCTCGATCAAGAGCATCATGAATATATTGCGTGACCGCTACGATAGCTTGTTCCGTTGAATGGCTTTTCCGAAAACCGAACTGTGACTTACTAAAGTATTTGTGTTTATCTAGGAAATTATTTACTCTCTTGTCAATGCACCGTTCAATAACTTTCTCAAACGCGGAAAGGATTGAAATAGGTCTATAATTAGATGGGTCTTTAGGGTCTCCTCCTTTGTGCAGAACAATAACACGTGCAGATTTCAAACATGATGGGAACTTCCCGCTCCTGAAACAAATATTCACAATATGCACAAGGAGGTCAGCTACATTAGCAATAATTAGTTTTAACAGTCGGGTAGATGAACCGTCTATCCCTTCAGCTCCACCAGGTTTTAGAAGATTAACTATGTTTATCAGCTCTTCTTTTGAAGTCGGCGTTAAAAATAGCGAAGACAAAGAAGATGGAGGTAGGTAATCTTCAAACTTATTTCTTTGTTCGGAATTATTAGCAGCTAAAGACTCCTTTACCGTACGTACACCAACATTGGCAAAATGCTTATTAAACACGTTTGCTATACCAGGTCTATCAGACACCAGTTCAGGCCCATGATTTATAGATTCAGGAAATTTAGACATTTTTTTCTTTCCAATAATTCCATGGATAATCTCCCAAGATTTTTTGGGGGAACCCGAAGCTTCTGCAAAAAGTTTCGTATAATGTGACGCTTTTGCTGCACGGACCACTTTAGTTAAATCATTTTTATATAATCTGAATTTTTCCTTGTTATCTTCACTTGAGTTCCCACAAATTTTAAAGCAGAAAATCAGAGAAGCTTTGGAAATTGCTAAAAATAAACCAGCCATCAATTAAGACAATGGTGAGTTTCATATTAGCGAAATTTGGGAACCAATCACCCATAAATTGAAAACTCACAAAAAACTCCACCCATTTCCTAAAGGCCCAACCTCTTTAAGATCCACTAGGACAGCAGCCATCAACGCCTCTACCAAAATTCGGGCCATGGCACAACAATAACTCCAGGTTCGGCTCATCATTAGTGTTGTTCAGTGTTTTTAGTTTTATTTATTTAGTGATTTTACTTTCTGGCAAGAAATTTGAATTAACCTGATGATGACAGGCACAGGTCCTGTCGAAATTATCGTTAGAAGAAAAATCAATCACCTGACATCCATAGCTTAGGTAAGCTTATTACCTTCTATCATCATTATGTATGAAAGTCAGGTTGGCCTCAGAGAATATATTAGTTCTAAAAATACTTTAGCATAAAGAGCGAGGTATTTAGGAGGAGATAAGTACTTCGCCCTTTATGCTAAAATATTTTTAGTATTTTCAACTATTTATTCCACGGCCTTTCTGATTGAGGGGTCATTCCTAAAGAATAGGGACAAAACTTAAGATTTAGTGTGAACAGCGAGATATTAACGAGGGGACAAACCCCCTCATATATAATTAAAAATATAAGAATATAGAAGTTTGTTACGTAAGTTAATTCTTAAGTTAAGTATATTGTTTACTAATAATAATGTTCGTTAAAAATTAAAGTTCTAGTTGCCTTTTTAAGTAGCCGAAAAATTGGAGGGCAACTAGGCCTCTTTCTCCACCGCTTATTTCTCAAAATCGTCTGATCAAAACTAAGAGAAAGCCATTTAGCCAAAAAAAGAATTAATATGTAAATTTCATTTTAATAATTTATGTACGGAGAGCCAAAATCAACATGCATTAATTCAAAAAATTTCAGAAATTAAATAAAAAAAACTAATTTTTTTTAACTGAAAGTAAGGAGCAACATTAAAATTTAAAACGAACAGAAATTACTCCGTATATGAAATGGGTTGTCCCCTCCGCAATCGCTCTTTACGCTAAAGTTTGACTCTTTGCCACAATTCTACTTTAAAAACAATTAAAAACTTTAGAGTAAAGAGCGAGGGATTGCGGAGGGGACAACCCATTTCATATACGGAGTAATTTCTGTTCGTTCTAAGTTTTAATGTGACTCCTTACTTTCAGTTAAAAAAACTGTTCTTTTTTTTTTAATTTAATTAGAACAAAGACCGATATGCATGAACTTACAGTCATTGTCAAAAAGGATGCAGTAAAGATGATTGTTTGTTGGTATTTTAAGAACAGGAATCTACCTGTTTGTTTTCGCTTTACACATTAGTCTATATTGAGAAATTAAATTAAAAAACCAACAAGTATCTTTAACTGAAAGTAAGGAGCAACATTAAAACTTAAAACGAACAGAAATTGCTCCGTGTATGAAAGGGGCTGTTCCCTCCTCAACGCCCCGCTCTCTACGCTAAAGTTTGACTCTTTCTCTCAATTAAATAAAAAAAAACTAGTTTTTTAACTGAAAGTAAGGAGCGACATTGAAACTTAAAACGAACAGAAATTACACCGTATATGAAATAGGTTGTCCCCTCCGCAATCCCTCGCTCTTTATGCTAAAGCTTTTAATTGTTTTAAAAAGTAGTATTGTGGCAAAGAGTCAAACTTTAGCGTAAAGAGCGAGGGATTGCGGAGGGGACAACCCAGTTCATATATGGAGTAATTTCTGTTCGTTTTAAGTTTCAATGTCGCTCCTTACTTTCAGTTAAAAAACTCAGTAGATACCTCCGTATGTACATCTACATTCTTCCGTAGAGCAACAAAGTGGGGTTTATAAAATCCCATGTACTTGTGGAAGCTATTATGTGGGACGTACTAACCAGAATTCAAAAATGAGATTGCTACAACATCATAATTCTATTTCATCGTCTTTAAAGCAAAATAGCAAACCTGAAGATTTCACGTCGGCCCTCTCGGAACATATCTACAATTTTCCAAAACATTTTATTTTGTTTGAAAATGTTTCTTTCATTTCTAGGGACCAAGGTTTAAAGCAAATTTTCAGGAAAACAATCGAAATTTAGAAAAAAAATTATTCAAGAATAATTCCATAAACAGAGATACAGGTGAATTTGGATTGAACTCAATTTATGATGATTTACTGAGGTCATATAAAGCAAAAATCACCCCACCTAAGAGCTATGACCATTATCCACGTAATATGTCAGATAAATCTAATGAACCGGAACCAAAAAGGTCAAAGAGATTTGCTTCCGCTGTTGCATTGAAAAAAATAAGAGCAATAAACTATATGTAATTAGTTTACTAGGTATAAATTTTGTTTATTTTGATTCATGTCTTTTAGTTTTACTGCTGATGATGAACACTGTATATGTTTTCGAAATATCCAGTTAAGTAATTTTATATCTATTCACTGTCAATTAAAAGGTTTCATACCTATTTTGAACTGTTTTACATTTCTCGTGTACTAATAGACGCCACACAGTTTATACGTTCCCAACTCGACCTGAAAAATACTGTATTGGGCTTATTTCTCGATTTTTCTAAGGCCTTTGATATGGTTGATCCCAGTGTTTTATTAAGTGAACTCAACAACTTAGGGATTCCTGGAGCTCCTTTCTCATGCCTTAGCTCTTATCTCTCTGGTAAAGTACAGAATGTGAGTCTGGGAGGGGTGACTTCACATCCCCTACCTGTCCGGAGGGGCATCCCACAGGGCTCTGTTCTTGGTCCAATACTTTTTCTCCTTTCATATTAATGATTTGGTTACGGACATGGGTCCATCAGTGCACCCAGTACTTTTTGCTGACAATAGCAACTTTTTCATCACCGGTACTAATTTACCATCCGTCGTCGCCTCTACTCAAACCCTTCTGAATAGAGTACAGGAGTGGTGTTTCGTTAGCTGCATGACCATTACTATTACAAACGGCTTACATCAGCCGTTTTTTGTCAAACAGACGTAAACGCCATTTTGAAGATATTGAGATATTAGCACTTTCTATGGTAAATAGAGATGTTTGCACTTTCTATGGTAATTGTCTGTTTCAATTGTAGATTTAAGTCAAAACTATTAAGGTTTTAGTGAACTTGTCTGAGTTCATCCAAATCTGTGTGAAGGAACATGCCTCAAAGAGCTCGGACCATGGTCCAAAGGGCTCATGACATAGCTGCCAAAAGGTAAAGAGAAGTCTGAATTGTCTTTGTAAAGTTTAACTGAAAAGGAATGTGATTGGGAATTTGGGTACCCATGACTTAATAACTTGAAAATGCTTGAAGACCCGATGCCAAATAGTGGAATTTCACTGTGGTTTGTGAAAGCTTTATCTGCTTTTGTCTGTGTTGTATCACGAAAAGCAACTATTCAACAGTTCACGAAAACAATTCACGAAAAACAACTGTTCACGCCGTGTGCCAAACTTCCTGGAGCTGACCACTCACCAAAGAAAAGAAGCGTTTGGGCTGAGAATCAGCTCTCCTGCTTGATAGTAGGATTTTGCGCTGTGAGGGTGATTTTAGATATTCTGAACATTATATTAGGGCAAAAAGTGAAAAAAAAAAATCCCTTAACGCAATCAACATAATGAATTTGGTCGAGTGATACAAATATAAGTTGGCTTTTCAGTTAAACTTTAGGATTGCTCGATTAACACTTAGTTCACTCCAGTCTTGTTGTCTTATTTTTGCAGTCCTCTTGGATTTATTGGTTTTACTATTTCGCTTGGTTTACTTCCCTTTTACTGTAAGACAAGTGGTAATCGGGTTGAGGGTCCTTTCCACTAAAATATTATGCCGTTCTTAATACATATGCCTAATTGTTTTTACAAGAAGTTAAGTGGTTTGGAAGATAGGCAAAATGCTTTGTAAATTTTGCTTCCAGGTCAGTCAGTGGACTGGGAAGAGTTTAGTGGGGACTTCAATGAGTAAGTGGACGGTTGCCTTGGAATAAAGGCGACTTGGAAACGTTACACTCGTGCTGTTAGTTGTTTAGAAGTAATTGGCAAGCAAAATTGGAAGTGACTGGCAAGTAAAAACGCTTTAAATAACAACTGTTCATAGCGATTTCCTGAGTTGGAACTATCTTTTTTTTTTAGGGCAAAGATTGAAATGCCGGATCTGCCCAGTTTCAACCAGTCAACAATTCAAAAAATAAACGGTACTGGAATCGTTGCAGAACATTGCGAAGCTGAAATTTCGCATGACAAAGAGATTGGTGACACGAACAAATATCGATTAACTGATACATACATTCTCATCGGGAGAACTGAGATGAACTCGGAGTATGAGCTGCAGCTGAAACTTCAAGAAACCTTTGCTTTTTACATGGATCCAGAGCTTCTGGTATCCAACGTAGAAGTAGAAGATATGGACATCTCCAGGCTAACATATATTCTTGCTGAAACAAATGATATGAGCTTTGCACCCCTTCTTAATCATGCTTTGCGAGACAATTTAGACTGCTTCAGTCTTGCAGTATCAGCAGCATTATCAAGTGACATCTAAGAAGATCAGACTCTCTCGATAAATGCAACTTTCACTTTTTCTTCTATTCATTTTGTCTCAGCTGACGCTGCTGAAGATGTCCTGCCATTAGCATTGAATCTTGCAGTATCAGCATTATCAGCAGAAACTCAAGTCGCTTAAGCCGGACATCACAGCCAGTCAGCCAAAGCAAAGGCAAGTCTAAATTGCAGAAAATTCTTCCATTAGAACGAACAGATCTACAATGTTTTACTTCCCAGTTGATTCTGAACTGAAGGAGGTCTGCAAACAAACGTGTTTGGCAATCCTGGGCTACCCCCCCCCCTCCCAAAAAAAAAAATCCAACAAGATCATTCAGCATGTTCTTCGCAAGTACGCATAAGATCCTCTCAAACTCTGTGGAATGGTGGACAAATGAGGAAAGGCTGCGAGAGAGCATGCACAGATTTATGGAGAAACACAAAGATTGCTCCGTTAGACGACACATTATGACATTTGAGCCTTCTATGAGGCACTATAGGCACGAGCACTGTCCTAACATGAAATATCTCTCAAAAGAAATTACCATTACTTTCTTAGGAAAATATTTTAAAGAAAAAAATCCCGGAGTGGAGATTGGTCTGAATATCTATCGAGAAGAACTGAAGAAATAACATGTCTCCTTGAAAATTCCTTCTATTGATGAATGTGATACCTGCTCACACCTATCAGCCAAAATTAGTGTCGGATCAGCCTCTGAGATTGAGGTAACAAAGCTGGAAAAGCATCAAGAGGAGTAACAAAGTGAGCAATCTTTACGCTACTGACGCCGATCGTGTATGAAAAATACACCGAAAGGGTTTAAAGCATCGACTTGTAGAAGATCCTTCTTCTGCCCACGATGCCGTCTTCAAAAGACGGTTTTTTTCATCAGTCATCTCCTTACCTTCAACGAGACCTTTGCATCAGTTGGGACAAGGAACCTGAATTGTCGCTCGTATTTTTTGACTTGGCACGAGGAAATTTCTGGAAGAAATGCGAAGAACATTGCAAGTGCTCTTCTCAAATTCATTGAAATTGAGACTGCTCTTTGAGGGGAAGACATCATACTGTACTGTGACAACTGTACCGCCAAAACAAAATTAGAAACTACACACTGGTTTGGTTCAGATGGTCAACGCTCCAGAAAACACAATCGACCGAATTGATCTTCGTTACTTGAAAAAAGGCCATAATCACATGAGTCCGGACACAGTCCATGCCAGCATCGAGTCAAAGATTCGTCACACCAAAGTCGCTTGCTCTTTCCAGAGCCTAAACGAGCTGATTTTCCAAGCCCGGGGAAAAAAGGAAATCCTGAAAATGTGCTTTGGAGATTCAGATTGCGGATGTCAGGAAGAAACAAGAAAAAAAGTGCCATGTAACTTACCTGATATTTTCCAGGTTTCTTTTGTCAGGGGCAAACAAACTATGACCGTGAAAACTGACTTGGACGAACCTCCTCAAAAATAGGATTTCCTACAGCGAAGGTTCGATTGTCAACTTTTCCCCTCGATGATGTCAAAGCCAAGAGGCGTACAGAGTGAAAAACTTGTCGTCATGCTTGAGAAGCTAGTTCCCTTGATGGCAAATCGAGTCAACCGCGATTTCTGGCAAAATATGCCAACGTCAACAAGGAGTGAAGACTTATTGGGGTCAATCAACTAGTGTTTCCTTTTTTTATTTTTTTCATACCTTTTTTACCTGAAATAAATACATGGTCCATCACTTAGCTCTTAAGTAACTTGGTGTATATCCAGCCTTGCCATTACTCGCGTGAACAGACGTATATCCAACCGATCATATAAGTAAAAGTCTTATATCCAACTGACCAGAAAACTAAAGAGATGTATATCCAATTTTCGTTTGTTCAGAAGGGCATATGTTTTTCAAGTTTCTAGTGAAAGAGACGTAAGGACCAAATGGACAACTTCCCAAGTTCGGATATACTTGAAAAGCCGCCTATCGACTTGTGCAGTATCGAAAACCCCAAATTAAGTTTAAAAATCTTTACTAGAGGCTTACTTGCTTTCCAGTGAAGTGAGGTTTCTGGAATTTTTGAACCCAGTTTTCTCGAAACTATGTTTTTGGATATACGTCTCTTTCTCAAAAAACAGCTGACATAGACTCCTCCCTATCATTTGCAACACATGTGTCCTACATCAGAGCCATAATCTTGCGACAGGTAAGTATGATTAATCGTGTGAATTATTTTCTTCCTCTCGATATCCTTGTCACCCTTTATTACTCTTTTATTTACCTATATATCTCATACTGTGGATCTGTTTGGGGCAACACTTATCCTTCAGTTACCATTAAATTAAAATTTGCCCAAAACCGTGACGTCAAAGCAGTTTTTCAGCTGCCCCGACTATATCCCACCCATGCCTTGTACTCCGATTTTGATATTATCTCTTTTGACCAAAACGTCAAAAAATTAAATCTATCTCTTGCATATTCCGCTTACCATAAGAATCTTCCTGCCCAATTATTATCTTATTTTAATAGTAATAATTCTGAAAGCCTCTGTCTCTGTTCATCCCACCGTTCCTTCATTGTCCCCAAGTGTGTCTCTAGTTCTGCCCAGCGATCCCCCATTTATAAATATATACTTCTATGAAACATAATACTCTCCATTGTCGAGCTATCCACAAGTTTTCGCACGCTGTATAAGAATGTACTAAAATTTTGATATTATTATTCTCTAAATTCTTATTCAATTTTCTTTAATTACCCATGTTTTCTCTTTTCTTTTTTTCTCTCTCTTCTTCATTTTCATTTTTCGCTGTTATGGTCCTCAACAAGTTCGCCTCCGGGATCTTTATTATTATTGGTGTTATGTTTTTTTTTTTTTTTTTTTTTTTTTAATAAATTGTAAATTGTATTTGTAACGAACTGTAGTAAGGAGCGACCTGGCTCAATAGTAACAAAAACTCTAAAAAATGGAATTTTGATACCAATAGCTACATCAAAAGAATCGCATTTTAATGCTGATTTTAAATATATAAGTTCCGTCAAGTTTAATATTACCCATCAAAAGTTACGAGCCTAAGAAAAGTTTCCTGAAAAATCTATTTCAGAAAATAGGGGGAAACAATCCCCTAAAAGTCATAGAATCTTAACAAATTTTGTATTTTTTGCCAGAAGGCAGATCACGGATGCGTGTTTATTTGTTTGTTTTTTTTTCCCGGGGGTGATCGTATCGACCCAGTAGTCCTAGAATCTTGCGAGAGGGCTCTTTTAACGGAAATGAAAAGTTCTAGTGCTCTATTAAAGTGCCCAAGAAAATTGGAGGGCACCTAGGCCCCCTCCCACGCTAAATATTTTCCCAAAATCATCGGATCAGAATTCTGAGACAGCCATTTTTTTCAGCGTAGTCAAAAACCTCATAACTATGTCTTTGGGGACGACTTACTCCCCCACAGTCCCCGTGGGAGAGGCCACAAGTTACAAACTTTGACCAGTGCTTACATATAGTAATAGTTATTTGGAAGTGTACAGGCGTTTTCTGGGGGACTTTTAGGTTGGGGGGGGGGGGGGTGAGAAGGGGGGAATATGTTGGGGGAACTTTCCTTGGAAGAATTTGTCATGGGAGAAAAAAAGTTTTATGATGGGAGTGCAGGATTTTCTAGCATTATTAAAAAAAAAACAATGAAAAAATATATAAGAAAAGTTTTTTCAACTGAAAATAAGGAGAGGCATTAACAATTAAAACGAACATAAATTATTACGCATATTATGGGCTCACCTCCTAATACCTTGCTCTTTAGACTAAAGCACTTTTAGCAGTTTCAACTACTTATTCTACGACTTTTGTGATTCACCGGTCATTCTTAAAGAAATTAAATAAAAAAAAACTAATATTTTTTTAGCTGAAAGTAAGGAGCGACATTAAAACTTAAAACGAACAGAAATTACTCCGTATATGAAATGGGTTGTCCCCTCCGCAATCCCTCGCTCTTTACGCTAAAGCTTTTAATTGTTTTAAAAAGTAGAATTGTGGCAAAAAGTCAAACTTTAGCGTAAAGAGCGAGGGATTGCGGAGGGGAAAACCCATTTCATATACGGAGTTATTTCTGTTCGTTTTAAGTTTTAATGTCGCTCCTTACTTTCAGCTAAAAAAAATTAGTTTTTTTTTTTTATTTAATTTCTGAACGTTTTTGAATTAATGCATGTTTGGTTTTGGCTCTCCGCACATAAATTATTAAAATGAAATTTGTATATTAATTCTTTTTTTGGCTAAATGGCTTTCTCTTAGTTTTGATCAGACGATTTTGAGCAATAAGGGGTGGAGCAGGAGGCCTAGTTGCCCTCCAATTTTTCGGTTACTTAAAAAGGCAACTAGAACTTTTAATTTTTAACGAACGTTTTTATTAGTAAAAAATATACGTAACTTAAGAATTAACTTACGTAACAAACTTTCATAACCTTATATTTTTATTATGTATACGAGGGGGTTTGTACCCTCGTTAATACCTCGCTCTTTACACTAAATCGTAAGTTTTGTCCCAATTCTTTAAGAATGACCCCTGAATCAGAAAGGCCGTAGAATAAATAGTTGAAATTACTAAAAATACTTTAGCATAAAGAGCAAGGTATTTATCTCCTCCTAAATACCTCGCTCTTTATGCTAAAGTATTTTTAGAACCCCTCATATGCGTAATAATCTCTGTTCGTTTTAAGTTTCAATGCTACTTCTTCCTTTCATTTGAAAAAATGTTTTCATGTTTATTTTTCATTGTTTTCTTATAGTAATGCTAGAGAATCCTGCACCCTTTTCATTAAATTTTTCTTCCCCCATGACAGATTCCTCCAAGGAAAGATCCTCCAACATAACCCGCTCTCCTCAGCCCCACCCCCAAACAAAATAAAATCCCCCTGAAAACGTCTGTACACTTCCCAATAACCATTACTATATGTAAACACTGGTCAAAGTTTGTAACTTGCAGCCCCTCCCTCAGGGATTGTGGGGGAGTAAGTCATCCCCAAAGACCTAGTTTTTATGGTTTTCGACTATGCTAAACAAAATGGCTATCTCAAAATTTTGATCCGTTGACTTTGGGAAAAAAATGAGCGTGGGAGGGGGCCTAGATGCCCTCCAATTTTTTTGGTCACTTAAAAAGGGCACTAGAACTTTTCATTTCCGTTAGAATGAGCCTTTACGCTAAAGTTTGACTCTTTTTCTCAAGTTTACTTTTTAAAACAGTAAAAAACTTTAGCGTAAGGAGTAGAGCGTTGAGAAGGGAGAAAACCTTTTAATATACAAAGTAATTTCTGCTTGTTTTAAGTTTTAATGTCGCTCCTTACTTTCAGTTAAAAAACTTGTTTTTTTTTATTTTATTTCTGAACATTTTTGGATTAATACATTTTTTGTGTTTTTTTTTTTTGTGTTTCTCTGTTTGCCATTCTGGCATGTTCAATGAATTGTGGGACAGAATAGAGGCAGTTCAAAAAACATGTCTAAGAATTATTTTCAAACAGGGTAAAGGGCCTTACATTTCCCTTCTTCGGAGAGCAAATCTAGTCACCCTTAAGGAAATGAGAGTACAAATTTCCTTATTATTTTGCCAACAATATCGTGCATAACCCTTGTACTACTTCTCTTTTCCCTAGTGAATTTTTAACCACCCGCCACGTCAGGGGTGGATCTAGGATTTTTTTTTTTGGGGGGGGGGGTGTACATGAAAGGTTACTCCGATAAACTTGTGGACAAAGAAATACCAGTAATTTGAAGGGAACTGCAACAATTTCTAAGTCGTGGGTAGGTAGTGGACATGGACTTTAATTTAATATAAAATCTGATGAGTTCTATTGAAATTAAAGTCAATTAGAAATATTGATACAAAAAAAGTAAGTTTATAAGAACCACCTCGCCATAAAACACAATTAAAAGGTTGCTCACCCTCTACAAAAAAATCATATATTTAATCTTTTCTGCATAATTTTTAGCATTTGCACTTCTGGCGACTATAGCGAGTTACTTAAACTTTGTATTGTCAAAACAAAAATTAGTACCATATTTTGGTATCATACATTCTTTGGAACTAATTGTTGATTAAACATTAAGTAATAGTTCGTTTGATGGTGTAGCAGGAAAAATAGAACAAAGAAATAGAAATATAATGCTTTCTTATTGTTGCTATTAGCAGCGGATTAAGTCAGAATTTTAAATCTTCCCATCTTACGAATGAAGATTTTTGCCTCCCAGTTGGCATTTGTGGTAATACGGACAGATCCCCTTGATAAACTTAAATTTAATTAAATACTTTTTGGGGACATGTGTCATTAATAAAAATCTGATAGAGACTGCAAAAAGTAACTACAACCTTGTTTCAAACTTGTTTGCAAAAAGAAACAGCCTTAATAATTAAAAACTTACTAAAAACTCGACTATTAAAAACCAAATAAAAAAAATTCGTCCCTAAAAGAACCAGAACAAGCGGTCCCAACCATAAATCTACTACTATGTCAGGGGCAGGGGGCCCCCTGCATTCGCCACGGCCCCACGTTCTAATTCAACAAAAATCCCCCTTCTTGCCCCAATAAGAGTTTCCACTGAAAGATATAGAAGAACGTTCATCCTTTTCATATTTGAAATTTTAAATTATTAACCCTCCCCTCTTATCGCTCCACTTTTAACTTGTAGTTTTAATGCTTATTTTGCAACTGTAAACTTTACAATTCTTGAAAGGTAAACTAAATTGTCATTTTGTTTAAATTTGTTTTCCCGGTTTTAATTTACGACTTTTTATGGTTTGACTTTTTACTTTTTGCAATTTTATGAGTTTAAACTGGTTTGATATTTGTTACTGATTGGCATTCACCATTTTTTTTAATTTTTTTATTGACACTAAAGTGTGAATTTGGCCCTTTTGGGCTTGTGATAGCCGTTTTGTAGAAATAAATCTTGTCTTGTCTAAACCGTAATTTGAAAATAATGTGATAGATAACCCGTGAAATATGACAAGAGAAGAGCCCGAACTTGAGTACGAAGATGTGATTGCTAAAGAAATAGCGAAACAACTGCCGATTATTCTATATAAGCTTTAAATTGTTGGTAAAACCAACAATAGTGAAAATAAACCAACCTAAGTAGATACCGTCGGAGCGTTCTGTTGTTTTGGGATGAAAGTATCTTTAAAAGCTATCGAACATTCTTTCTCTATAGCAGAAAAGACAATTATCAAGAATTAATGAGGTACAAGTTGTATTAATTGCAACCCAGAATAATTGCCCATCCTAATAATTTTGATAGCAGTAAATCAATGACGTAAAATGAAAGACAAAGAAAAAACTTACATGTGGCAAATCCCGAGCTTTTCATAATTCTCAAAAAGGTAAGGCAGATCCACAATCCAGCGTGAGCCTTTTAGAAGGTCTGACCCCAAATTTCGTCCAGAAGTGATAACTTTCAACACAAAAGGGGAATTTGTTCCAATTCCTTCGGAACTTGATTCGTCGTGAACCGAAGCATCCGTTAAGTCTTCTAACAAATATTTTGGTAAACGCGCTCTGCCTCTAGCCCGATAATTTAATTTCAACTTTTCACGATGGGCCTGCACATTTGGCAAATGGAGCCCTCGCATATTTCTTTTTTTTCCCATGTTACTGTGGTCAATAACAAGAACTATATAAGAATTTTATTAGGGCTTTGACCATTTTTATCGGGGTTCACTTACTAAGGGGTTGAATTGTTTCTTGGAAAGGCCTTGGACTTGAGACTGGTCATTTGACTGCTTTAGTATGGGTAATTTTTATTGGGGTTTATTTACCAAGGGGTTGGATTGTTTCTTGGAAAGGCCTTGGACTTGAGACTGGTCATTGACTGCTTTTGTAGTTTGCTTTGGTAGTTCTACAGCAAGACTCGGGTCTTGCTGTAACAAATTTAAATATTCTGGGGACATTTTGTTTCGTTCATTAGTTATTTTGTTTCATTCATTAGTTATTAATTAGCTTGTTTTATATATTTTTAATTCTTATTTCAGTATGAAGATTATGCAAAATTATACTTATACTACAATACATAAATTTGTCCTGAATTTATTTTAATTAAACCAAAACGATAGATCAATCTTTTTAAAATAAAACCATTGCTTCTTATTCGGCCCTTGTGCTGTGTTCAATTTATCTCTAGTATTAGACGCAGCTTATCCTTAATTATTTATACAATACAATTTTCTTATATATTAATTAACCGGGAGTTTGGTGTCTGCACCTTACTTCTTCTCAAGACTCTGTTTAAACAGGTTAGAACTAAATAATGCTTCACTGAATCGCTCCTGAACAATCCGAGTGGTTAGCCCCTTGGTGTAATTTTTGCATTCTTAGATGCTCCGATTACAGCTCAATCTAACCTTTTGAGGGAAAATTTTGATTTCGGAACACAAATATGTAAAGTATTTGAAGGGACTGCAGCCAGGAGGTATATATTATAGAAAACAGTTTCTTATTGATGAATAGAAAATTTTTTGCTCTATTTTTTTTATACCCCACAACAACAATGTCAAGCATAGCAATCTAGAATGCAAACCCGAAACAGGTTTTATAATTATTTTGGAATTATAAAAAAAATAATTGTCGGTTTTAAGATTTGATTATGCCAAAATATTCACCAGATTTTTTTACTTCTATTGACATAAAAGCCGCCAAAATCACTAATTCTGGAACGTCAGGCAAACTCTAAATGTTTAACATGGGAGGTATAGGAAGATTCTTTGCGAGTCCGTCCTGTGATCTTATAGACACGACAATAATCAATCCTTTACGTTGTGTCCGTTTGAAAAGAAAGTCATAAAAGAAATACATTTAAGGCAACTTAAAAATATTGTATTGCATTTTCTAGCAGTTAATTATTGATGTGAGCTATGTAACAATAATGAATATTTATGCAAAATTTACTCAGGGGTGTAATTAGCCATGGGGGAGGGGGAGGAATTGTCCACTCCTGTACCCCAGTTTGTCCCCCAGCTGACATTTAGTGGGTACTTCTCTGTTATAGCGATTATGTATATAGAAGCTAAATAGAACCAGTTTCTTCGTTAGTTTTCTCTGCTTAGCGTTAGACAAACTAAGACAAGTGACAGAATAGATGGGAAATAGATAATTTGAGCTATATATTTGAACATTAGTGGGGTGGGGTTGAATTTTTTGACAGTGTGAAGTTGAAAAACGATTCTCATTGCGTAATAGGCAGAATAATTGCACCTAACATTATTTTATGAAAATGAAAAAGTTTGTGATACCTTGGATGTGAAGGAAGATTTTTTTTTTTGAGGAAAAACTAATAGGACTCCAGGTGCTGATAGTGTGATAAATGAGTTTCTTAAATATAGTGGCTCTGAAGTTAGAAATAAGCTATTGAAGATTATGAATATAATTTTTGAAAAAGGGGAAGTACCTAATGATTTTAGGAAAACCTTAGTTAAACCACTAGAAAGGTGACAAAAGTGACTGTCGTAATTATCGAAGCATTAGTCTGGTCTCTGTAGGTAGCAAATTACTTAGTAATATGATACTTTTTAGACTGAGAGATGCTGTGGACAAAGTTTTAAGAGAAGAACAGTGCGGTTTTAGAAAAAGGTAAAGGATGTATCAACCAAGTTTTCACTCTTAAGTTAATTAAATAAAAAAAAACTAGTTTTTTAACTGAAAGTAAGGAGCGACATTAAAACTTAAAACAAACAGAATTACTCCGTATATGAAATGGGTTTTCCCCTCCGCAATCCCTCGCTCTTTACGCTAAAGTCCCCCCCCCCTATTTTCCAAAATAAGGTAAATTTTCACAGGCTCGTAACTTTTGATGACGAAGACTAAATTTGATTAAACTTATATATTTAAAATCTGCATAAAAATCTGAATCTTTTGATGTATCTCTTATTATAAAATTCTGATTTTTAGAGTTTCGTTTACTATTGAGCCGGGTCGCTCCTTACTATAGTTCGTTACCACGAACTGTAGTACAAAGTGCCTTCGTCGTCAAACACCTTTGGTACTCAGTTTTATAGATTATGAGCAAGCGCTCGATTCTTTTGATAGAAGAGCCTTAGCAAAGGTCTTATCCTTATATGGCATACCAGACAAATACATTAAAGTGATTTCGGTATTTGTGTATTATTCAGAACACAATCAATAAGTGAAGTTCGGTTCTTTCGTGAAACAAACTGCGATGCAGGTACACTTTAATTAAATATTTTATATATAGAGGTAGTTAGGTTAAGTTAGGTATTTGATATAATGCACCCCACCCCCCTAATGTGCAAATATACACCCCAAACTTTTGATAAAGCTAATGAAATAAAACTAAATATAGTGAAAATACAATACTTTATTAGGAAAATTGTATTATTACCATATAAATGGTATTCTACTGTCAGCAAACCACGCACTTGCACGCAAATTGACTTTTTTCAAACATGGCCTATTGTTTCACTTCCAAAAATGCCCAAAGATTGTTCTAGGTACCTGGCTGACTGACCATATTTCTAGCAGTAGATCTTACGTAAAATGTGGTTCAATCCCACTTTCTAGGGCTATAATGAAAGAAAGGTTGAGATGGCTAGGCCACATTCTGCGGATGAAGGATGACAGATTGCTGAAGATTGTCCTTTTTGGCCAGCCGTCTGGAGCTAATCGGAAAGCAGGTCGTCCTCGTCTGGGGTGGAAGGATGTCATAAATAAAGATTTAAAGGAAATGGGAAGTTCCTGGGAGGGTGTAAAGAGAGAGGCCTTGAATAGATTGGGTTTTAGGAGGAGCGTGCGTAGCTGTGTTGGCCTCAGGCGGCTTGGTGCTGCGGTAAGTTATTATTATTAGTAGTAGTAGTAACATATTTTGGATGCACACCCGCTATACTTTACCTTCATCCCCCCTACCCGAATTTGCAAATATATAGCCCAAATTTGTATTTAAAGTATCACATTTTCATCATAATTTCTGATATTTTATTAGGATTAGTCAGAGAAACGGGTTTTACTTAGCTTAGACAGGTACTATAACAGACAAGTACATAACAGACCATGTTTTGGATGCACACTCGCTATACTTTCCCCCCATCCCCCCGAATGTGCAAATATATAGCCCAAATTTGTTTCTAAAGTATTATATTTTAATCCTATTTTATGATATTTTACTAGGATTAGTCAGAGAAACAAGCTTTACTCAGTTTCTATGTAGATAGGCGCTATAACAGACAATTACCATTTAGTTTCTTCAAAAATCATTTTCAAAATTAAGATGAGTCTGCATAGCCTAATTCAAGCATCGAGAGAAACATGTCATAGTTTTCTTTTGTATATTTTTGCCATATCATAGTATATTTTAGTATACTTTTAGTAGGTATCTTTAGTATATATCTTTAGTATATTTTAGTATATGGCACTATATGGCTAATTTTTTACTTTCCACAGTCAGTTTCACTTGATTAGGGAAAATTAACTACAACCTTGCCCCTCCCTTATCCCTGGATTTTGCGAACTTACGCCACTGAATTTTAGTTTCGGATGGGCTACTTATAAACAAAGACTATACAATTATTAAATCCGTATTTTTTTCGTGACTTTATTTGTGAGAGGGGGATTTGTCCCCTAAATTGTTGCATTCTTTTGGTGTTCTCATTGAAAGAAATGAAAACACCCCCTTCCATATTTAGAAAGAGTACGCTTTGGTAAATTTGGAAACCGATTCTTCATTATCGTAGTGGCAAGGTGGACCCTACCTAATGCCTTTTTATGCTCTTTCCAGATATTTTATTATCTCAATTGCAAATCCCCCCCTCATATATGTCATTATATTGTTTATCTTAACCATAATATTCCATTTCCTCCTTTATGTTTTACCACTCTAGACGTCCTTATGAAATTTCAAATGAATCCTTTATTTTTTGTATTTTTTCTTTTTAGTGTCCCTCCTGTATATCATGCCGTAGGATTTGGAGGGGGATGTTGTTATGTTAAGGTTTTAATTAACATGTGACATTAAATAAACAAACATATATAATGAAAAATTTAATGAAGCTTCAAAATACGAAAAAAGGAAGAAAAATGTTCAATCTGTTTTTGTATAAGATTCTTTAGAATTGACTGTGCCACTTGGAAATGGGAATGTCAAAATTTTTGCTCATTAATATTTTGGTCCACTTTGGGACCAAATTATTCTATTGGGTCTTAAAATGACAAACAACTCCAGTTTGTTATGTTGCAATCTCTTTTGTTTTTATTTATTAGTTTTTGTTAAAAAAGCATACATATTTCAACACCAATTATTTTAATAATGCGATGATAGTTGAGAAGGCAGTTCCTTGAAAGTAAATCAAACAGGTTCTACCAGGCTGCCAAAGAATACAGTTTTACGATAAAGCTTTTAAAGTTAAGTTGAAAAATCCAAAATAATAAAAACAGTAAAAAAGTTCCCGCAATTTTAAGATCCATATTGGGCTTTACAAAATAATGTTGTTTTATTTATGAGTGGGACAGTGGAGACCAGACTGGAAAATTATATGGGTTCGAAAAGCAGATTTACAAATATAATTTTTCTCCAGAATAAAAAATTGAAATTTTGGAATTAATGCACCCTGATTGTATGAGCCATATAGACAAAAGGGATGATGACTTTTATACATATAAGGCAAGGATTTCCAAACAATCGGAAAGTTTGAAATAATGTCGTTTTTAGTTTTTCGTACGATTTATTTACGTTATGATAAGTATTTATTGATTTGAGCACTCCAAAAGACGGCAGAAATTTTATTAGGTGTTTTTCCAAGGAAATGAAAGATGACAAATTACCAAAGATCGTCCTTTTGGGCCTACCATCCAGGACTAAACAAGAGGCTAGTCGTCTTTAAATTGGCCGGAAGGTTATAAGGAAAAAATACTATGTAAATTATAAGGTACTTATGTCTTTAGCTACGTTACGTAGGTTAATCCAAATGAAACAGTTTTTACTTCATAATATGCAAAATAATTGCTGTTAAAACATTTTGTATGCAGACCCGTAATGCTTTATCCCCAACCCCCCTCCCCTAATGTGCGATATTTTCCAGGTAATCTCGCTATGTGTCTCTTGTTTGAACCCGTTTACCTGTGAATTGAATCAACTGACGTTAAAGCTATTAACATAAGCTGGAAAAACCCAATATAACAAAAACAGTAAAAACAAATATTCAATAAAAATTCCCGTTGTTCTAGGATTATCCGTGTGTTATGAAAAAGTTGTTGTTTTATTTTTAGTGGGACAGCAGAAATCATACCTAAAAAATACAAGTGTTCGAAAAAAAGAGATAAAGATATAATCTTTCTCCAGGATAAACAAGAGCTAAGAACTCATATGGCACTTGTGACGAGGTCAGAAGAGCCAAGAGCCAAGAACTCATATGGTGTGAGAACTAGCAAAATTCTAAGAATCAATAGATTGATTTAAAAGGAAAATCAGAGGCTTAATGCCAGTCGGGATTTAAAATAAGAGCCCTGGGACACAAAGTCCTTTTAAATGTCAAAATTAATTAAGATCCGATCACCCACACGTAAATTAAAAATATCTTTACTTTCTAATTTTTTCCTCTCCCTTCAGCCCCCTAGATGGTCGAATCGAGGAAAACGTCCCTGACACGCCTACCAATTTTCATCGTTCTAGCACGTCCAAAAGCACCAAACTCCCCAAAGCAATGGACACCCCTAACTCTCCCAAAGAGATTGGATCCAGTCTGGTTACGTCAATTACGTATCCACGACATTTGCTTATTCTACCCACCAAGTTTCATCCCAATATCCCCACTCTAAGCATATTCCAAGATTTCCAGTTTTTCCCTCCAACTTCCCCCAATGTCACCAGATCTGATTTAGATTTGAATTAAGAGCTCTGAGACATGTGTTCCTTCTAAATATCCGATTTCATTAAGATCCGGTCACCCGTTCTGAAGTTAAAAATACCTCAATTTTTTTAATTTTTCCGAATTAACATCCCCGAGCTCCCCTAAAGAGAGTGGATCCGTTCCAATTATGTCAATATACATATCTAAAACTTTTGCTTATTCTTCTCATCAAGTTTCATCCCAATCTCTCCACTCTAAGCGTTTTCCAAGATTTCCGGTTTCCAAGATATCTGTTTTGCCCCTCCAACACTCTATATCCCCAGATTCAATTAAAATTAAAAATGGAGCATCTGAGACGTAAGATCTTTCTACATATCAAGTTTCATTAAGATCCGATGACCCATTTGTAAGATAAAGATACCTCAATTTTCACGTTTTCTAAAATTTTTGGTTTCCCCCTCCTACTCCCCTCAATGTTACCGTACCTGGTCGAAATTTAAAATAAGAGCTCTGAAGCACAGGATCCTTCTAAATTTTAAATTTTATTAAGATCTGAACACCCGTTCGTAAGTTATAAATACCTCATTTTTTCAAACTTATCCGAATTAACTTCCCCCCCTCTGCAACTCCCCCAAAGAGAGTGGATCCGATCCGGTTATGTTATTCAAGTATCTTGGACTTGCGCTTATTCTTCCCACCAAAATTCATCCTGAGCTCTCCACTCTAAGCCTTTTTCAAGATTTGCGGCCCCCCCTCCAACTCCTCCCCCCAGTGACATTGGATCCAGTCGGTATTTAAAATAAGATACCTGAGCTACGAGGTTCTTCCAAATATGAAATTTTCTTAAGATCTGTTCACTCCTTCGTAAGTTAAAAACACCTCATTTTTTCTAGTTTTCCAGAATTTCCCCCCCCCCCCCAAAGAGAGTGGATCCGTTCTGGTTATGTCAATCACATATCTAGGACTTGCGTTTATTTTTCCCACCAAATTTCATCCCGATCCCTCCACTCTAAGCGTTTTCCAAGATTTTAGGTTTCCCCCTCCAACGCCCCATAATGTCACCAGATATGATCAGGATTTAAATTAAGAGTTCTTAGACACGGTATCCTTCTAAATATAAAATTTCATTAAGATCCGATCACTTGTTCGTAAGTTAAAAATACGTCATTTTTTCTAATTTTTCCGAATTAACCGCCCCCCCACTCCCCCCCTAGATGGTCAAATTGGGAAACAATTTCTTAATTTAATCTGGTCCGGTCCCGGATACGCCTGCCAAATTTCATCGTCCTAGCTTATCTGGAAGTACCTAAACTAGCAAAACATGGACCGAGAGACAGACCGACAGATCGACAGAATTTGCAATCGCTATATAGTCACTTGGTATATATCAAGTGCCATAAAAATTAAAATTCTTGGATTGGTGCGCATTCTGATCACATGAATTATGGACAATGAGGATGGCTTTATCAATTTAAGACATGAACTTGCAGAAAAGTCGAATAGTTTGAAATAATGCCGTTTTTAGTTTTTTCGTACGTTATATATATATATATATATATATATATTATGGCAAGTATTTATTTACATGGTAAGTATGGTATGAATTTCTTTAAGGAATTGAAAGATGAAAGATTACCAAAGATTGTCCTTTTTGGCCTACTATCCAGGACTTAACAAGAAGCTAGTCGTCCTTAAATTGGCCAGGAGGATATAAGAAAAAATACTATGAAAATTAAAAGGTACTTATATCTTATAGCCACGGCACCCAAGAAGTGAAGTTAGGCTAATCCAAATGAAACAATATCTACTTCGTGATATGCAGAATAATTGCTGCTAAAACATTTTGCATGCAGATTCGCAATGCTTTACCCCCAAACCCCTCCACCAGTGTGCGATAGTTTCCATGTATTCTCGCAATGCGTCTCTGATGTGAACTCCTGTACCTGTAAATTGAATCTACTGTGACAGAACAAAAACTGGAAAAAAGTTACGGGTGGGCATATGCAGTGAGAATATACAATTTGGGGTATATATTTGCACATCTGGGGGGGGGATTAAAGTATACTGAAGCTGCATTCAAAGTGTTTTAGCTACAATTATTCGGCATATTATGAAGTATGATTGTTTTCCAACTCCCTGCTGTCCAAATACTTTACTTTCTCCCCTCTCGCACAAATATATAGCCCAAATTATATCAGCCCAATGTGTTATGTCACCCATCACTTGTCTTCCACTGAGCGTAAGCTAATTGTCTATTAAAACAGACAAATGAAACCGGTTCTCGGGTTTTAGACAGCGTAATTCTTGAGTGTCGCTGCTCTAACAGATATGTACCGAAAGTGATGAGAGTGAACGGGGTAATTAAAGGGTCATTAGCCTGGTCTCTGTAGGTACCAAATTACTTAGTAATATAATATCTCTTAGACTGAGAGATCCTGTTGACAAAGTTTTAAGAGAAAAACAGTGCGGGCTTAGCAAAGATAGAGGATGTGTTGACCGAATGTTCACTCTTAAGGAGGCCCTAGACGGCCAATTATTTTGGTCAAAAGCTTCCATCAATCGATTGACTTAAGTATGAGTGACCGTCTAGGAACCTGTTGGACATTTGAGTCAAGCTTTGACGGTCATTGCCTCAAACATTTTGATTAAAAGCAGTGTGTTACATTAGCTTTGGTCAAGATTGAAGGGTCGATTGAAGATTAATTAAAGCACACGTCAGTCGATTGACGGAAACTTTTGATCAAAACGATAGACAATCTAGGGCCTCCTTTAGGTTAATTATTGAGGAGTGCCTGAGTCGATAAACACGTTTTATCTTCAGTTTTATAGATTATGGGCAAGCGTTTGATTCTATTAATAGAAGAGCTTAGGGAAGGTCTTATCCTTGTATTGTATACCACACAAATACATTATAAGTGATTAGTGCTAGTGCGAGAATAACATTGTTGCGGTCAAAATAGGAAAGGAGGTTAACAGAAGGTTTTGTATTAAATTTACGAGTTAGTGAGATCCTATCCTACCCCATTTTATATGTATCAATTGGATCAACTTTGTCTTGACGAGCTCAGTAAAGGCAGTGGGAGAACATGGAATCCAATGGGGAAGAAAAACTTTCCTGGACTTAGATAATCCTGATGATTTCCAGCAAATCATTTCCACGGAAGGGAGGATTTTGGAGTGATTGGAAAAAATATTATAACTCAGTCTGTCAGCTGAAAGTTTTCTAAGGATGGGTGAATCTTCTGTAAAAAATTTACGGGGGATTTTTCATGGAGGCTGAGCCAGATTTACCGGCATTGTTTTAAAATATCAGAAATTAACTTAAAAAAATAACTTTTTCAACTGAAAGTAAAACAACATTAAAGTTCGAGACGACCATATATTATTCTGTTTCGAAGGGGTTGCCTTCCTCCTCAATACCTACTTCATTATGCAAAATTTTGAATGTTTGTCCCAATTTTTTAAGAATGAATCCTGAAGCACAGGGGCGATTTTTATTCGAATATTCAGCTTTTTTAAAAGTGATAAAAAAAATTTACTGTGAAGAGAAAAAGTACTAAGCTGGGGGGGGGGAGTAGATAACCACTTCATATACGGAATAATTTCTGTTCGTTTTGAGTTTTAGTGTTGCTCCGTGCTTTCGGTTAAAAAAAACTTTTTTTTTCATTTAATTAGACATTGATTCCAAATGTGATGAAATATTAAATGTGTGGAGCAATACCGGGGTGAGGGGGAGGACTTAATTTATTGAGTGGACTTTACTATAACTGTACATCACTGGGGCCCCCACTGAGCTATAAATGTCCATTGATGTATATTCTGTGAACCAGTAAAACATAACTGTTTACAACTTTTTTGTGCTTTTTCAGTCATAGAAAAGAGTCTCACAGTTCATAGAAAATAATTCAAATTTCAAAGAAGAAGAACAGTGTCTTTTGAAAAAGTCGACAATTGAGAACAGTGATGATGGGAACATGTTATTAGGAGAGAAGAAGAGACTCGCTGACACCCAATACGATATCAATAGTTTATGGAGATGTAGAATATAAGGTAGTTGACATAAATCGGGAATAGTTCTTTTTATTATTATTATTATTATTATTATTATTATTATTATTATTATTATTATTATTATTATTATTACTATAACTTGAGGCTTATTGAGTGTCTTAGAACTAAACAGGGGTATGATATTTTTCGGTAACTTGATTGAAAGCTGAAACTTAAGCGACATACTCAGCTGGTAATTTTATCTCTTTTTATTTTCTCATGTTTTTATGAGCAGTTCTCTGCTATTTGCTCTCAAAAGAAGTTCCACTATTTCCATTTGAACGAGGGATTAGGGGGAGGTTACCTGTTTTGGTGTGACAGGTGTACGTCCTTGCAACTCTGAGAATCAATCTCAATTTAAGAGTTTTCTCATTTAAGAGAAACGTTAGCAGAGAATAGATTATTTGTAAAAATAGATATTGCAGTTCTCTTTGTAATTACAGCTTAGTTTGAAAGAAAACACATTTAAGGGCTTTCACAGAGAGATTATGGACGAGGAGGAAATAGCGAGGGAATCCAAAATGATCTTTAACCTTTTTGTCCCTAAATTAATTATACTGTTTGGTTTTTATGCGTAACGGAGGAAATCCCAAATAATATCAATTAAAATAAAATATAAAATTATCTGTGAAATAGTTGGTGCAAATTAGTCCTTTGTTTTCAGTCAGAAAAATAATATGTATTCTAAAAGCATTTTGTTTTATCGAAAGAAATCAAACAGTTCGTGGTAACGAACTGTAGTAAGGAGCTACTCGGCTCAATAGTAATCGAAACTCTAAAAAATGGAATTTTGATACCAATAGTTACATCAAAAGAATTGCATTTTAATGCTAATTTTAAATATATAAGTTTCATCAAGATTAGTCTTACCCATCAAAAGTTACGAGCCTGAGAAAATTTGCCTAATTTTAGAAAATAGGGGGAAACACCCCCTAAAAGTCACACCGTCTTAACGAAAACACACCATCAGATTCAGTCTATTGTAGAAGTTTCAAGCCCCTATCTACAAAAATGTGGAATTTCGCATTTTTTTTGCCAGAAGTCAAATCACGGATGCGTGTTTATTTGTTTTTTTGTTTTTTGTTTTTTTTTTTCCCAGGGGTGATCGTATCGACTCAGTGGTCCTAGAATGTCGCAAAAGGGCTCATTCTAACGAAAATTAAAAGTTCCAGCGACCCTTTTAAAGTGACAAAAAAATTGGAGGGCACCTAGGCCCCCTCCCACGCTCATTTTTCCCCAAAACTCACCAGATCAAAATACTGAGATAGCCGTTTTATTCACCATAATCGGAAAACCTAATAACTATGCCTTTGGGGACGACTTACTCCCCTGCAGTCCCCGTGGGAGGGGCTGCAAGTTACAAACTTTGACCTGTGTTTACATATAGTAATGGTTACTGGGATGTATACAGACGTTTTCAGGGGGATTTTTTGGTTTGGGGGGGGGGAAAGAGTTAAGGGGAGGGGTTACGTGGGAGGATCTTTCCACGGAGGAATTTCTAATGGGAGAAGAGACTTTCAATGGAGGGGGTGCAGGATTTTCTAGCATTATTTAAAAAAACAATGAAAAAATAAATATGAATTTTTTTTTCTACTGAAAGTGAGGAGCAGCATTAAAACTGAAAACGAACAGACATTATAACACATATGAGGGGTTTTCCTCCTTGTAATACCTCGCTCTTTACGCTAAAGTATTTTTAGTAATTACAACTACTTATTCTACGGCCTTTGTGATTCAGGGGCCATTCTTAAGGAATTGGGACAAAATTTAAGCTTTAGTGTAAAGAGCAAGTGATCAACGAGGGGTGAGCCCCCTCATATACGCAATAAAAACATACGAATAAAGAAGTTTGCTATGTAAGTTAATTCGTAAGTTACGTATATTTTTTACTTACGAAAACGTTCGTAAAAAATTAAAAGTTATAGTTGCCTTTTTAAGTAATCAAAAAATTGGAGGGCAACTAAACCTCCCTCGCTCCTTTTTTCTCAAAATCTTCCGATTAAAACTATGAAAAAGCCATTATGCAAAAAAAATTAATATGCAAATTTTGTTTTAATTATTTATGTGCGGAGAGCCAAGATCAAAACATGCATTAATCCAAAAACGTCCAGAAATTAAAGAAAAAAGTTTTTTTAAGTGAAAGTAAGGAGCGACAATAAAACTTAAAACGAACAGAAATTACTCCGTACATGAAAGGGGCTTTTCCTCCTCAACGCCCCGCTCTTTACGCTAAAGTTTTTAACTGTTTTAAAAAGTACAGTTAAGAGAAAGAGTCAAACTTTAGCGTAAAGAGGGGTGCATTGAGGAAGAAAAGCCCCTCTCATATACGAAGTAATTTCTGTTCGTTTTAAGTTTTAATGTCGCTCCTTACTTTCATTTAAAAAAACTTTTTTGCTTAATTTAAAGAAGAAACCTAGGATTGAATTTTTGCATTAATAGCATGTGTGCGGCTTCATAGGTAATCGATTAGTTGAAGCATAGTACTGTAACTTATGGGTCAAAATTTTTAAATATTCAAAATTTGTCATTGCAAAACAGAGATTTTTTAATAAATGCAAACATCATCAAACAGTTCGTGGTAACGAACTGTAGTAAGGAGCGACTCGGCTCAATCAATAGATTGATTTAAAAGGAGAATCAGAGGCTTAATGCTGGTCGGGTTTTAAAATAAGAGCTCTGAGTCACGATGTCCTTCTAAATATCAAAATTCATTAAGATCCGATCACCCACTCGTAAGTTATAAATGCCTCATTTTTTCTAATTTTTCCTCTCCCTTTAGCCCCCCAGATGGTCGAATCAGGGAAAACGACTTTATCAAGTCAATTTGTGAAGCTCCCTGACACGCCTACCAATTTTCATCCTCCTAGCAGGCCCAGAAGCACCAAACTCTCTAAAGCACTGAACCCCACCATCTAACTCCCTCAAAGAGAGCGAATCAAGTACGGTTACGTCAATCGCGTATCTACGACATTTGCTTATTCTGCCCACCAAGCTTCACCCCGATTCTTCCACTCTAAGTGTTTTCCAAGATTTCCAATTTCCCCCTCCAACTCCCCCCAATGTCAACTAATCTGGTAGGGAATTTAAATAAGAGCTCTGGGACGTGAATTACTTCTAAAATATCAAATTTTATTAAGATCCAGTCACCCATTCTTAAGGTAAAAATACCTCAATTTTTCTAATTTTTCCAAATTAACACCCCCCAGCTCCTCCAAAGAGAATGGATCCATTCCAATTTTGTCAATCATGTGTCTAGAACTTGTGCTTATTCTTCCCATCAAGTTTCATCCTGATCTCGCCACTCTAAGCGTTTTCCAATATCTCTGTTTCCCCCCTCCAACCCCCCATGTCTCCGGATCCAATTCGAGTCGAAAATGGAGTATCTGAAACATTAGATTCTTCTATATAGCAAGTTTCACTAAGATCCGATAACCTACTCGTAAGATAAAGATACCCCAATTTTCACGTTTTCTCAGAATTCCGGTTTCTCCCTCCAACTCCCCTCAATGTCACGGGATCTGGTCGCAATTTAAAATAAAAGCTTCAAAGTACAAGATCCTTCTAAATATCAATATTCATTAAGATCTGATCACCCATTCCTAAGTTACAAATTCCTCATTTTTTCTAATTTTTTCGAATTACCCCCCCCCCCCCAACTCCACCAAAGAGAGCAGATCCAGTCAGGTTATATCAGTCACGCATCTTGGACTTGTTTTTATTCTTCCCACCCAGTTTCATTCTGATCTCGCCGCTTTAAGTATTTTCTAGGATTTCCTCTCCCCCCCCCCCAATGACCCCCCAATGACGCTGGATCCGTTTGGGATTTAAAATAAGAGATCTGAGTTAAGCGACCCTTCTTAATATGAAGTTTCATGAAGATCCGATCACTCCTTTGTAAGTTCATTAAATAAAAAAACAAGTTTTTTAACTGAAAGTAAGGAGCGACATTAAAACTTAAAACGAACAGAAATTACTTCGTATATGAAAGAGGCTGCTTCCTCATCAACGCCCCGCTCTTTACGCTAAAGTTTTTTACTATTTTAAAAAGAAGAATTGAGAGACAGAGTCAAACTTTAGCATAAAGAGCGGGGCGTTGATGAGGAAGCAGCCTGAACGTTTGAACGTTTTTGAATCAATGCATGTTTTGATTTTGGCTCTCCGCAGAGGAATAATTAAAACGAAATTTGCATTTTTTTTTTTTTTTTTTGGCTAAATGGCTTTCTCATAATTTTGATCGAATGATTTTGAGAAAAAAAGAGCGGGGGAGGAAGCCTAGTTGCCCTCCGATTTTTTGATTACTTAAAAAGGCAACTAGAACTTTTAATTTTTTACGAATATTTTTATTAGTGAAAGATTTACGTAACCTATAAATTAGCTTACGTAAAGAACTTTTGTGTTCTCATATTTTTATTACATATATGATGGGGTTCGCCCCCTTGTCAGATCCTCGTTCTTTACACTAAAACTTAATTTTTGTCCCAATTCATTAAGAATGACCCCAGAATCAGAAAAGCCGTAGAAAAATAGTTGAAATTACTAAAAATACTTTAACGTAAAGAGCGGGGTATTAGGAGAAGGTGAGCCCCTCAAATGGGTAATAATTTCTGTTTGTTTAAGTTTTAATGCTGTTCCTTACTTCCAGCTGAAAGAACTTTTTCATATTTATTTTTTTATTGTGTTTTTAAATAATGCTAGTAAATCCTGCGCTCCCTTCATGGAGATTTTCTTCCCCCATGACAAATTATCGATGGAAAGTTCTCCCAGCATATCCCCCTCTTCTCAACCCCTCCCCCAACCAAAAAAATCCTCCTGAAAACGCCTGTACACTTCCCAATAACCATTACTATATGTAAGCATTGGTCAAAGTTTGTAACTTATTGCCCCTCCCATGGGGACTGTGGGGGAGTAAGTCGTCCCCAAAGACATAGTTATAAGGTTTTTCGACTACGCTGAATAAAATAGCTATCTCAGAATTTTGATCCGTTGACTTTGGTGAAATAATTAGCGTGGGAGGGGGCCTAGGTGCCCTCCAAATTTTTTGGTCACTTAAAAAGGGCACTAGAACTTTTCATTTCCGTTAGAATAAGCCCTCTTGCAACTTTCTAGGACAACTGGGTCGATACGATCACCCCTGGGAAAAAAAAAAACAACAAAAAAACAAATAAACACGCATCCGTGATCTGACTTCTGGCAAAAAAATACAAAATTCCACATTTTTGTAGATAGGAGCTTGAAACTTCTACAGTAGGGTTCTCTGATACGTTGAATCTGATGGTGTGATTTTCGTTAAGATTCTATGATTTCTAGGGGGTGTTTCCCCCTATTTTCTAAGATAACCCAAATTTTCTCAGGCTCGTAACTTTTGATGGGTAAGACTTAACTTGATGAAACTTATATATTTAAAATCAGCATTAAAATGCGATTCTTTTGATGTAGGTATTGGTATCAAAATTCCATTTTTTAGAGTTTTGGTTACTATTGAGCCGGGTCGCTCCTTACTACAGTTCGTTACCACGAACTGTTTGAAAATACGTCATTTTTTCAAATTTTTCAGAATTAACCCCCCCCCCCATTTTCATTATGATTAATTTAACTTCACTTCTTGGGTGTAGTGGCTATAAGATACAAGTACTCATTGTTTATATGGATATCCCATTTTAAATTAAAAGAAGTTGTGACAACAATTTATTTCAAGCCGACGCAGAAATTTCAAGAGATATATGATTAAAGAAAAGAGAAGAAAATAAAGAATGAAAACATATAAATTTCATTAAGTTTAATTTTACCTATCAATGGCTACAAGCCTGAGAAAATTTGCCTGTTTTTCCAAAAAAGGGAAAAGACCCCGTAAAGGTCATAGAATCTAAATAAAAATCACATCATCAGATTCAGCGTATTAGAGAACCAGGTTTCAAGCTCATATCTGCAAAAATGAGGAATTGACTAAGTTACCAAGGCTAGGAGCAAGCGGATGAGAAAAGGTGAAGTTGGGTAACAAAAATATTGATCAGGTGGGCAGCTTCACTTACATTGGTAGTATTATTAGTAAAGACGATCCCGAGCATTAATGTTAATTAGAACAATAAGTAACTTTATTTAAAGTGCCGAAAAACCATAGCGTGAAAAGCGAGGTGGTGAGGAGGGGGCTTTTAGCAATGAAATTAATTGCTAAAAGCACATCAATTCAAGATTTCAATTTACCTGTATTTTTAATTTTAATTTCAATGTTGTTTATAGTACGGAAAAAATTATTGTTATATGAATAATTTTTATTAAAGGCCCAATTACGTAGTAATTCTCATTTCTGATTGTAGTGGAGTCATATATCAGCTCGTGGGTACTCTTGCAATTCAAGCAAAAGTTGACAGCATGTTTTTACCAAAATTGCCCTTTTTTATATTGTTTCCTTGTGTTTTCTATAATTATACAAGCTTTATTGTGGAATAATAACTGCACTTATTACTAATAAACAAATACATATTTAGGATCACATTAAAATGCTGATTCTTTCGTTTTAAAGAATCAGCGTTTTAAAGGTAAGCCCATCAATTCAAGATTTCAATTTACCTGTATTCTTTGATTGAGAGTTATCAATAGTTAGGCTCTTATACTTTCGTTATTGACAAGGATCGTTAATTACTTGCCTTACATCATTATAAAACTTTGATTTTTTTTTTTTTACTCCAACCAATCCATATAAAAGAAAGGTTTGTGGAAAACTAAAAACGGATTACTCAATCATAAATTAGAGTTTATATTTTCCTTATTGAGAGTCAAAATCTATTGGCAGGCGGCCCAAAATGGGGCGACATACATTTGTTCTATGTTTTTTTTCCTAATCTGCTCTCTTTCCTTTGGTTTCCTTGTAAATATATTATAGCCCCAAATCTCCGGGGGGCCATGGCTGGCCCAGTTAAATTAAATGTTCGAATCAAGCTTTAAACGAACTAAAATCATTACAAACATGAGTTTAGCTTCTGTCCCCTTCCCTAACTGTAGAGATCTGATGCCTACTTTATTTTTATTATTATTTACATTACCCGTTTTATTATTTACATTTGACCCTCTTACATTTAAAACGGTAGACGTTTCACAAAACGTCTTTTGAGTTACCACATTCAAGGTAAAAGCCAGATGTAACATAATGGCCGGAATATAATATATTTTTTAGTCAGAGGCCTTTTCATGGTTGTTGTTTTGAGAAAACTTCCGCTTTACATATCCGGTGGAACTAACTTTTAGGGATGTTCCTTGTATAATTGGAAATACCTTAGTTCTTTTCTTTTTACTGGTAACTTAGTGTAAGGAATCAATTATTTAATTTTTCGTATTATTAACGACATTGAAATTAAAATTTAAAAAAAGGAAATTGAAATCTTGAATTGATGGGCTTTTAGCAATTAGTTTCACTGCTAAATACCCCCTCCTTAACACCTCGTTTCTTACTCTATGATTTTTCGGCACTTTAAATAAAGTTACTTATTGTTCTAATTAAACAACCCTTGTGTTTCAGGAGTTCTTTTCAAGGAATTGGGGAAATAAAATTAAACTTTAGCGTATAGAGTGAAGTGTTGAAGAGGGGATAAGTTTTTATGTTGCTCCTTACTTTCAGTTGAAAAAATGTATTTTTCTATTTGATTTTTATTCCTTTTTAAATAAAGCGAAGATACCTGGTTCCACCTCCAATTCGTTCGAACTGCTCAATTTCTCCGACCTTGCTTGGTCTTCTTGAGCAATAATACCGTGTCAATAGAACAATAGAATCAAGAGATATACACAATACAATAATAGAATCATAACAATACAATAGAATCAAGACTTTTTCGTAATTAGGACCGATTTTTTGATCAAAATTCATTGTACATATGTCGTGTCTTATCAAACAGTTCGTTGTAACGAACTGTAGTAAGGAGCGACCCGGCTCAATAGTAAACGAAACTCTAAAAAACGGAATTTCGATGCTAAAAGACATATCAAAAGAATCGGATTTTTATGCTGATTTTGAATATATTAGTTTCATTAAATTTAGTCTTTGTCATCAAAAGTTACGAGCCGGAGAAAATTTGCCTTATTTTGGAAAATAGGGGGAAACACCCCTTAAAAGTCATAGGATCTTAACGAAAATGACACCATCGCATTCAGCGTATCAGATAACCCTATAGAAAAAATTTCAAGGTCCAATCTACAAAAATGTGGAATTTCGTATTTTCTGCCAGAAGACAAATCACGGGTGCGTGTTTATTTGTTTGTTTGTTTGTTGTTTTTTTCCCAGGGGTCATCGTATCTACCAAGTGGTCCTAGAGTGTTGCAAGAGGGCTCATTCTAATGGAAATGAAAAGTTCTAGTGCCCTTTTTAAGTGACCAAAAAATTGGAGTGCACCTAGGCCCCCTCCCACGCTAATTTTTTCCCGAAGTCAACGGATCAAAATTTTGAGATAGTTATTTTGTTCCGCATAGTCGAATACCATAATAACTATGTCTTTGGGGATGACTTACCCCCCACAGTCCCTGGGAGAGAGGCTGCAAGTTACAAACTTTGACAAATGTTTACATACAGTAATAGTTACTGGGGAGTTCAGGGGAGGGGGCTATATCGGAGGATCTTTCCTTGGAGGAATATTTCATGGGGGAAGAGAAATTCAATGAAAAGGGCGTAGGATTTTCTAGCATTACTATTAAAAAAAAACAATGAAAATGTAAGCATGAAAAAGTTTTTTCAATTGAAAGTAAGGAGAAGCATTAAAATTTAAAACGAACAGAGATTATTACGCATATGAGGGGTTCTAAAAATACTTTAGCTTAAAGAGCGAGGTATTTAGGAGGAGATAAATACTTCGCGCTTTATGCTAAATTATTTTTAGTAATTTCAACTATTTATTCTACGGCCTTTCTGATTCAGGGGTCATTCTTAAAGAATTGGGACAAAACAAGATTTAATGTGAAGAGCGAGGTATTAACGAGGGGACCAACCCTCTCATATATATAATCAAAAATATAAGAATATAAAAGTTTGTTACGTAAGTTAATTCTTAAGTTACGTATATTTTTTACTAATAAAAATATTCGTTAAAAATTAAAAGTTCTAGTTGCCTTTTTAAGTAACCAAAAATTGGAGGGCAACTAGGCCTCCTTCCCCACCCCTTATTTCTCAAAATCGTCTGATCGCAACTAAGAGAAAGCCATTTAGCAAAAAAAAAAAATAATATGCAAATTTCATTTTAATAATTTATGTACGGAGAGCCAAAATCAGACATGCATTAATTCAAAAACTTTCAGAAATTAAATAAAAAAACAAGTTTTTTGAAATGAAAGTAAGGAGCGATATTAAAATTTAAAGCGAACAGAAATTACTTCGTATATGAAAGGGGCTTGTCGTCATCGACACCCCGCTCCTTGCGCTAAAGTTCGATTCTTTCTCGCAACTCTACTTTTAAAAAAAATAAAAACTTTAGCGTAAAGAGCGGGGCGTCGAGAAGGAAAAGCCCCTTTCATATACGGAGTAATTTCTGTTCGTTTTAAGTTTCAATGTCGCTCCTTACTTTCATTTCAAAAAACTTGTTTTTTTTTATTTAATAAGAGTAAGAAGGATGCAAGAAAATGTCGAACATTGAATAAATTACGTGCGATTTTATTGTAAGTCGCACTAAACCGGAATAATTTTGTCACAGAGAAATATTGTACAATTTTGTTCAATTTGTACAATCACTTGTACATTTTGCATTTTTTTTCTTACCAGATGAAACAACACGGATGCATGTTTATTTGTTTGTTTTCCGTAGCGGTAATCAAATTGAACCAATAGTCATAGAATATCGATAAATGGCTCATTCCAACAGAAATTAGAAGTTCTAGTGCCCTTTTTAAGTGACCAAAAGATAGGAGGGCCATTGGCCTCCCTCCTACCCACTTTTTTTTTCCTAGAAGTCATCCGATCCAAATTCAGAAATAGCTATTTTGTTCAGCATAGTTGTGAAGCTCCGTAAAAATGTCTTTTAGGATGACATAGCCCTGAAGAGCCATTGGGGAACGGTTTGTAAGTAAGGAAACTTACCCATTGCTAACGTGTAGTATTTCTTATTAGGAATTATACACACATTTTTCAGTGAGAAAGAAGAATTTTCTGCTGGGGAATTTTCTACTAGGATAATTTTCCGTGGGGAGGGAAGTACCTGGGGGAATGATCTTTCCAAGAAAAAATTTACACTGGGGGAATTTGCCAAGGCTCCTGTACGAAATTCTTTTTAATTGTGTTACTTTATCTGTTCCAGCTAAATCTTAAATGTGGATATATTAAGGGGAATGGTCCGAGGGAAATATTTACCGGGTAAGAATTTTTTTGAGTATCTTTCTGTTGGTGGGGGGATTTTCAATGGCTGATTTTCTGCATAATGGGTGTTTTTCAAAACTGAAATTCTCCAGAGGGAATTTTTTGCGGGAACACCTTTCTACTAGGGGGCAGGTGGTATTTTCGAGAAGAATTTTCTAAGAAGGGGGATTTCTGACATGATTGTTAGGAAAATCAGTAATTAAAGTCCCACTTCTAGTCCCACTTCTTCAAATAGAAGTGGGACTAGAAAAAAAATTCAACCGGAATCATCTGTAAGAAATTTTTCAGGGATAATTTTCAGCTAGAATGGAATTGTCTGGGGGAAATTTTCTTGGGGGGTATTTTTTGTGGGAAGAACTTTACATGGAAGGATGTTTCATGAGGGGAGGGAATTTTTAGTGGAGTGAGGAGCCAGAATTTCTGGAAATTGTATAAGAGGACGTTCCTAGGCGTTTGCCTTTCCTAAGAATACTCTCCCTCGAAAATAACCCTGGAAAAATACCCAGAACCCCCCACCCCGTGCAAAATGCTCTCTGGGAAATACCCTCGGGAAAATTATATCTCCCCGGAAAATACCCCCTGGAAAATACCCCCTGGAAAACACCCCTCCAAGGAAAATATCCCCTGGATACTACCTCCAAACGACAGGGGGGGGGGGGGTAAAATTTGGCCACCAATGGATTGTAAATAAGGCGGCTTAAAAGTAACCAAAACTCAAAAAATGAAATTCTGATATCAATAGTTATATCAAAGAATTGGCTCAATTTGTTGATTCAAAATATTTAAGATTTCTGACGTTTAGTGTTACCCGTCAAAAGCAACTAGACCTCCGTTGCCTGTGCAACGGGAAGTGTTGGAGCAACTATGCCCTACGGGACACAGTTGCGGAGCAACAGTCCGTTTACTTCCGAAACTAGGGCCGTCTTAACTTGACGCCAATTCGAAGTATTATGTTTCGAGACGCAAATTTCGGGAATTATTTCCGGGAAATCTGAAAGAGATACGGAAATAACGTCTTATAGTTTTCTGCTTAACTTTTGATGGTCTAAGCTAGGAAAATATAAAACAAACCAAATTCACCTAAAAATTTAAATTGCCCCGAGGGCATGACAAAACTTCCAAATAGAAAAACCCAAAGAAGGAATTTTATTTCGGAGAAACTATTGTAAGCTCCAGTTGTTAGGAGATCGAGACCTGTCGAACCGCGTTGGAAAAAAAATTCTAGCTGGTCCAGAACAGAAGTTACCTCTAGAACGTCGAAACTTCGGAAATTATTTCTTAGAGAACAAAGCAACTTGGTATATAATACACTTCACTTCTTCTTGCATACTTTTCATAGCACTACTCGATAAAAATATAAGAAACATCAAAATCGAAAATTTGAGAAAATTCCAAAAAAAATCGGAACGAGATGGACTTTTCCGGAATTATTTCCGGGAAATCTGTAAGAGCTACGGAATTTTGTGCTCCGGTTCTCGAAGAGACAAATGAAATTTCTACATGACTTCAGCATAACTGTATTTCTAACAAGTTTATTTCCGAAGCTAGGGTCGTCTTAACTTGACGCCAAACATCGAACGCAGTTTCTAAGAAAAAAACGGTTTTATTTTTTTTTATGGAAAACTGTTAGAAATTTTAGGAACTTCTCTGGAACTTTTTTACTCTGTTTCACGTTTCCCTTCCCTCGAGAAATCTCAAATTTTTAACTCTTACCACTTCGGAGCTACAGGTCGCTGATCACGGTGAAAAAAAAAAAAAAAAAAAAAAAAAACTACGAAAGCAGTAGTGTTGCTCCGCAACACAATGAGCTTGGAATTCTTTTCGGGACTTTCGAAAAAGGGGTGGAAATACCCTCTAAATCTAAGGGAATGCACAATCAGATTCAGCGTATCTGAGAACCCTATTGCAGAGTTTTCAAACTCCCATTTACAAAAATGTTGAATTTTGTAATTTTTGACAATAAAATGTCACAGATGCCTGTGTATCAAAGAGATAGTCAAAAGATATCAAAGATCAAAGTTGTGTATCAAAGAGATAGAATATCAGAAAAGGGCTCATTTGAACGGAAACTAAAACTTATCTTGTCCTTTTTAAGTACATAAAAAGATTAAAGGGCAGCTAGTCCACCTTCCATCCCCTTTTTTCCCATAAGTCATCGGATCAAAATTTTGAGATAGCTATTTTGTTCATCATAGTTGAAAAGCTCAGTAGCCTACCTTTGTCTTGGGTACAACTATGTCATCATAGTTGAAAAGTTCACTACCTATGAATCATAAATAAACAGGCATTTTTGGAGGGGGGATTTTCCACGGGAAGCATTTTCTTTTGGGAGGGAGGTCTTTGGGGGGACTTTCCAGTGGAAACTTCAGAATGAGGGAATTTGGAAGGATTCCTAAGCGAAATACATTTTTTTGTCATATTTTCGTTTTACCAATTCAATTTTACATGTGAAGATGTTAAGGGGAATTATCTGGAGGGACGATTTTTACCAGATTAGAATTTTCTTGAGTATTTTTCCGTGGGGGGGGGGCAAGAAATCTCCATGGGGAAGTTTTCCATGGGATAAATCCCCCAGAGGAATTTTTTTGCTGGAGCAACTTTGTACTAGAGGGTGGGGGAGGGGGTATTTTGTGGGAAAAGTTTTCATGGAGGAGGAGATTCACGGTATGATTTTAAAAACAATCAGAAATTAAAGTCCCTTTCAAATGAAAGTGTCCTGAGCAGAATAGAATTGTCAGAAGGAAGTTCTCCCGCGACAAAAGGGGTAGGCGAGGGGCATTTTTAGTGAGAAGAACTTTCTATGGAGGTTTTTTCTGTGGGACAGGGAAGAATTTTTAATTTAGGAGGGGCCAGATTTTCAGAACTATTTAAAGATGATCGAAAATTAAATGATAAAAATAGCTGAAATAAATTTTCCAGGAGGAATTTTCAGCTAGAACAAAATTGTCAGAAGGGAATTTTCCTGGTAGGCGAGTGGTATTTTGAGTGAGAAGAACTTTCTATGGAGGTAATTTCCGTGGGATAGGGAAGAATTTTTAACTGAGGAGGGGCCGAATATCTCGGCACTATTCAAACATGATCGGAAATTAAATAAAAAAAATAAGTATTCTCAACCAAAATTAGGGAACAACATCAATACAAGCAAAAAATATTATGTATATGAAGTGGATCGCCCCTTCCGCAATACCTCACTCTTTACAATAAAGTTTACATATTTGTCCCCATTCTCAAAGAACGACTCCTGAAACACAGTAATCGTTTAATTGGAATAATAAGCTTTTTTAAAACTTCTAAAAACAGTTTTGTCGTAAAGAGCGAGGTATTGAGGATGGGGAATTCTTAATTCTATTTTAAAGGAGTGACCTTCAGTAATAATTCTCTAAAAAATGAAATAAACTCTATCAAAATGTGCTAATATTTCATACCTCTGTTAACAGTTAATCGTTATTTTCCTATACTATAACCCAGAAAATCTATACTATTTTACTATCTTAGCAGGGCCTACTATTGTCTATATTTGTGTGCCAACTAGTCTACAGGGTTGTGAACAGTTAAAATAAGATACAAAACGTTCAGAGCACGTTTATTTTAATTAAATTATTTTGAATAACTTTTATTTTCATAAATGACAGCCAGTTATGTTCAAGAAAATTATACTCCCCATTTGATTCAAAGTATGATGCAGACAATTGGGGATAGAAAACGAACCTGCTTCAATCCTGATTTGATAGGAAACTAGGTGATAACCTCAGTTTCTACCTTAACTGCAGCAGTGTTTTTATGCCACTTGATATCAACCAAGTAACATATTGCGATCACAAATTCTCTCGGTCGGTCGGTCTGTCTGTCCCAGTTCTGCCAATTTATGCATTTCTAGGTAAGCTAGGACGATGAAATTTGGCAGCGTATCAGGAACCAGACCAGATTAAATTAGAAACTGTCGTTTATCTGATTCGATCATCTGGGGGGAGTGGGAGGACGGTTAAATCGGAAAAATTAGAAAAGAGAGGTACTTTTAACTTGCGAACGGGTGATTGGATCTTAATGACATTTGATGTTTGGAAGGATATCATGTCTTAGAGCTCTTATTTTAAATCCCAACCGGATCTGGTGAGATTGGGGGAGTTGGGCGGGGGGACATAAAATCTTGGAAAACGCTTCGAGTGGAGGGATCGGGATGAAATTTGGCACAAAAAATAAGCAAAAGTCCTAGATGCGTGATTAAAATAGCTGGAACGGATCCGCTCTCTTTGGGGTAGTGGGAGGGGGAGGGTTAGTTCCGAAAAATTAGAAAAAATGAGGTATTTTTAACTTACGAAGGAGTGATCGGATCTTAATGAAATTTGATGTTTGGAAGGATATCGTGTCTCAGAGCTCTTATTTTAAATCCCGACTCGATCCGGTGACAGTGGGGGGGGGGTGGAACCGGAAATCTTGGAAAACGCTTAAAGCGAAGAGATCGGGATAAAACTTGGTCGGAAGAATAAATACAAGTCCAAGATACATCAATGACACACGGATCCGCTCTCTTTGGTGGAGTTGGAGGGAGGGGGCAGTAATTTGGAAAAAATGGAAAAAATGAGGTATTTGTAACTTACGAACGGGAGATAAGATCTTAATGAAATTTGACATGTAGAAGGATATTGTGCTTTAAAAGTCTCATTAAAAATCCCGATCAGATCCGGAGACGTTTGGGGGCGTTGGAGGGGGAAACCAGAATTCTTTGAAAACGTGAAAATCGAGGTATCTTACGAATGGGTGATCGGATCTTAATGAAACTTTATATATAGGAGAATCTTATGTCCCAGATGCTCTATTTTCACGTCAAATCTGGGATCTGGGGACAGAGAGGGATGGGGGGGACAGAAATCTTGGAAACAGGAAATCTTGGAAAACACTTAGAGTGGAGAGATCAAAATGAAAATTGATGGGGAGAGTAAGCACAAGTCCAAGATAAATGACTGAAATAATCGGAACGGAGCATTTCTCTTTAGGGGGAGCTTGGGGTTGTTAGTTTGAAAAAATAGAAAAATTGAAGCATTTTTAACTTAAGAACGGGTGACCGGATCTTAATTAAATTTGATATTTAGAAGAAACTTATGGCTCAGAGCCCTTTTTTTTGAAATCCTGATCAAATCTGTTGACATTAGGGGGAGTTGGAGGGGGAAACCGGAAATCTTGGAAAACGTTTAGAGTGGAGTGATTGGGATGAAACTTGGTGGGTTGAATAAGCAAATGTTGTAGATACGTGATTGACGTAACCGGACCAGATTTGCTCTATTTGGGGGAGTTAAGGGCAGGGGTTCAGTGCTTTGGGGCGTTCGGTACTTCTGGACGTGCTAGGACGATGAAAATTGGTAGGCGTGTCATGGAGCTGTACAATTTGACTTGATAAAGTTGTTTTCCCTGATTTGACCATCTGGGGGGCTGAAGGGAGAGGAAAAATTAGAAAAAATGAGGTATTTTTAACTTACGAGCTGGTGATCGGATCTTAATGAATCTTGATATCTAGAAAGACCTCGTGACTTAGAGCTCTTATTTTAAAGCCCAACCGGCATTAAGCCTCTGATTTTTCTATTAAATCAATCTATTGATTTTTAGAATTTTGCTAGAGCTCATACCATATGAGCTCCTGGCTCTTAGAACCTCGTCACAATACACTACACAAGAAACTGATAGGACAGTCACTTAAACTTTTCTTTCATCTGAATCAAAGGCATGAAACTGAGGACAAAAGGTTTCAATGACTAAAACACTTCTCAATTATTATTCTAAGAGTAAAACTTGGTAAACATATCCTCTACAGTTACTAAACTGCACTATTCTTCTCTTAAATTGTCCATTATTCAGAATCTAGTTGAAATGCTGTTTCGTTTTCTGGGCTATAACTTCCTCGAAAGGTGCCACTGTGGGGTTACCCCGCACTGCATTATCCATTATCTTTTTTGATGTGAAACTTAGCCTAGCTTACACCCTTTCACCTGTTGGTGTGCGCTGACGGATTTTCTAAGCTTCCTAGCGACAGCAAACTTCGTTTTCTAGAACTCTACCAGCACCGAATCAATTTACTGATTCTTTTGATCTATCCATTAGTTTCAAAATTCCGTTTTTTAGAGTTTCGTTTACTATTGGGCCGGGTCGCTCCTTACTTCAGTTCGTTACCACGAACTGTTTGAAAGAACATAGAATCCTCGCCGAAAAGAAAGAACCTGAATGTTTGGAATTTAGTTTAATCAGTGCTCAGTGAACTTCGTCCAATTTTAACTTTGTGTTCAGTCATGAAACGACATAAGCACCACCAAAAAATACAAGCTAAGCAACTAGTGTTCCGTGTTAGCTGCGGGGAGTTGAGTTTTTTTTTTTTTTTACTAGGCAAACATACCAACAAAGGGCTGACACTTCCGGTAAGTATGCAGTCTTTGGCATAAACTAACTAGAAGGAAATTGAAACAATCACTTGATCCTCTTTTTTCTTCATAATCGTTTTTTGAGGAAATTACAGTTTGAGCGTTAAAGGGACTAAGAAGATTCAAAATAGCGCATGGTAACCACAAGTCTAAAAAGAAGTCTTTTAAAGAAATCTCTCGGGGCAGAAAAGTGTTTTAGTACTTTTAAAATGTGTTTTATTGTTCTAATTAAACGGCGCTTGTGTTTCAGGAGTCATTTTTAAAGAATTGGACAAAATTGAAAACTTTAGTGTAAAAGTGACGTGTTGAGGAGGGGAAAATCCCCTTCATATACGTAATAATATCTGTTCGTTTTAAGTTTTAATTGTAGCTCCTTACTTTCAGTCGAAAAAACATGTTTTCTTATTGAATTTCTGATCGTTTTTTGAATAATGCCAGGAAATCTGATCCCACCTCCACGGAGAAACCCCCTCACAATGGAAATAGTCTCTAGACAATTCTATCCTGGTGAAGTTTACCCACGACAATTACTCTCAACCACTCCGCGCCTAAAATTGAAACGGAAAAGAGAAAGCAAGACATAGGAAAAAGAATTTATTATAAGAATTCTAGCAAAGTCCCCCAGTGTGTAATTTCCCCTGACAAGTTCACTCCTTGAAAACTCCCCCCTATGGAAAAACTCCTATCAGAAAATTAGGGGGGCTTAGTTACTTTCCAATTATTTTGGTCAAATAAAAGGGGCATTAGAACTGTTAATTTCCTTTCGAATGAGCCCTCTTCCTATGTTAAAGTTCCACTGGGTCAGTACGATCACCCCTGAGAAAAAAAAAAACAAAAAAAAACACGTATCCGTGATCTTTGTTCAGTTAAAAACTACAAAATTCCACATTTTTGTAGATACGAGCTTGAAACCTGTAAACAAGGGTTCCTTCATACGCTGAATCTCATGGTCTGATTTTCGTTAAGATCGCTTGATTTTTAAGTTGTGTCTTCCAATTTTTTCGAAAGCCAGAAAAATCTTCTTAGGCTCGTAACGTTTGATGGGTAAGACTAAACTTAATGAAATTTATATATTTGAAATCAGTATAAAAATCAATTCTTTTTATATATCTAGTAGTATCAAAATTCCATCATTTAGAGTTTTGGCTACTATTGAGCCGGGTTGCTTCTTGCTTAGGGTTCGTTACAACGAACTGTTTGATTCCAAATATGTAAGATTAATTAAGCTTAGTGTTACCCATCAAATGCTAAATGCCTGAGATAATTTGTCTGATTTTCGAAAATAGGGGAAATTACCCCCTAAAAGTCAATGAACCTTAATGAAAACCACACAACCAGATTCAGCGTAACAGAGAACCCTACTGTATAGGTTTCAAGCTTCTTTCTGCCAAAGTGTGGAATTTAGCAATTTTTGCCAGAAGAAAGGTCACACATTTCACATTTCAGGTCACACATTTCAATTTTTTTTCAGAGGTGATTGTTGAACCAATGCTCCTATAGAATTGGGAAAGGAAACATTTGAACGGCAATTAAAAGTTCTAGTGCCCATTTTAAGTGATTGAAAAAATTGGAGGGCATCTAGCCCCCTCCCACGCACCTTTTCCCCCAAAAATTATCCGATCAAAATTTTCAGATAGCCAATTTGCTCATCATAATTGAAGGTTACAAAAACTCTGCTTTTGGAGATAAGATGACCCCTTAAGCCCTAAGGGGGAGGTTCTTAAATTGTAATTTTTGTTCATTGTTTAAGTATAGTATTTGTTATTGGGGAGTTTGCATATATTGTTTAGGTGGGACAGTGGTAGTGAACTCTTTACAGGAGGGATTTTCTATGAAGAACAATGTTTCGGGGGCCTGAACTTTTCAGGGGAAATTATATATGCCATAATTCTCCTGGAAATTCTTTTTATGTGCTTGGCTTTTTATTTGACGACTCAGTTTTACGTGTGAAGTTATGGGTAATTGTTCGGGGTAGATTTTAACAGGGATTGAATTACCTAAAGAATATTTATGTAGTGGGGGGGGGGGGCATTTCTCCGTGGAAATGGATCCAGATTTATCAGTATTATTAAAAAAAACATCAAAAATTAAATCTAATAAACAACAAGTTTTTTCAACTGAAAGTAAGGAGAAACCTTAAACCTTAAAACGAACAGAAGCTATTTCGCATTTGACGGGGGGTTACCCCCTCCTCAACACCTTGCTCTTTACACTTATGTCTGAATTGTGTCGTGATTCTTTAATAACAACTCCTGAAACACAAGAGTCATTTAATTTGAACATTACGAAGATTTTTTTAAATTACTAAACAACTTTAGTGTGAAGAGCGAGGTGTTGAGAAAAGGGCAACCCCCTTTATGTACCGGAAAGGGTTGATAGTTTCAAAATTTGTCCATATTCTTTACACAAAGTATATAATCTTGAAATGTACTGCAGATCCAGAGATCACTGGTTCAAACATGGTTGTCCCCGATTTTAGTCAGAATTAGCTGTGACACTGAATTTCATCAATGTCAAGTAATTAATAATTACAAATTACTAATACAAAGTAATTACAAATTTTATCAAACAGTCATAAAAATTTTTATCAAACAGCTATATATATTTTTGCATTATTTGAAAAACGCTCAGAAATAACATTAAGAAAACATGGTTTTTTAACTGCAAGTAAGAAGCGACATTAAAACTAAAAACAAACAGAAATTATTCCGTATTTGAAAGGGGCTGTGTCGTCCTCTACGTCTTGCCCTTTACGGGCCTAGTCATCCTCCTGACGGGGCTTTTTATATTACTTTTGACTTTTAAAAAGGACACTAGGACTTTTGATTTGCAAGGGCAGTGAGGGGCGGGGTCATACCCAAAAATATAATTACTGGATCTTTCTAACATAATTAACCAAATGATAATCGCAGAATTTTGATTGTATTTGTTTGGGGGAGTATTGAGCTTGAAGGGGGGATGGTTGCCCTCCAATCAGTTTCAACTGTTAAAACGGCACTAGAACTTCTTATTTCCAGTCCAAGAAGTCTCTTTCGAAGTTTATACGACCACCCTTTACATAAATAATCTTATGTATCCCGGGGCATAACTTATAGCCCTTGCCCTGAGGGTTATGGGAGGCAGGGGCTTATTTAATGGATATTTAAAGACATAATTACTGGACCTCTAAACTACGCTGAACAGAAAAGCTATCACGAAATTTTGATTGGGCGCATTTGAGAAATGATGAGCATGGGAGGGGCTAGTTGCCCTCCAACCATTTCTAACTATTAAAAAGAGCACTAGCCCTTCCAATTTCCAATTGAATGAGCCCCTTTTGAAGTTCTTAGGGCAACTCCTTTGATACGGAAATGTATATATGAGAAATAACTTTTATGTGAGCTATTAAACATCTGTCTACGATGTTTTGATAGTCCGCTATATGGCACTTACAGATGATAAAATTGAGAAAAATCACGTAAATATGAGAAATAGCTTTTGAATAAGCCATTAAACATCTCTCTATGATGTTCTAGTAAACCGCTTGCCCTGGAAAAAAATAAAGAAAAATCGGGAGACAGATCAGTGCTACCCATGCAAAACAGTGATTTTCCTTTTTGTTCAGGGTGGGGGCAGTGATTCCCTTGCACAAGGTTTTTACTATGCTGATTCCAATGGCAGACTTTTTATTTTAATGTGACGTCGTTTTTGAGGGGTTTCAGTTTTTTTCAAAACTACCATAAATTTCTTTTCGTAATAAATTTTTACTTTTTAGGCGAGCCGATACCATTCTTGAATTAGTTTCAGATGGCAATTTTTTTTCTAGGCATTTTTTTTCTACTAAATGTATTTTTTAACTTTTGGTTACTATGGGCTGTTGTTCGCTCTTTACTAGGTTGCAGCTGCCACTGTAACCATGACGAAAAGGCCCTGTGTGTATGGTTGCAAATAAAACATCCTATCAACATATCGAGAATGACTGGGGATATTAAGCTGAAACTTCTGGGGTTGTTACGTTTACTACTTCTTCTCTTACAATCTAAATAGTCAAAGACTGTAAATGTATTTAGGTTGAACAAAAGCATCGATATAATTTTTGGGAATTATACCAAATTTTATTTTTTACACAGTGCCTTTTAACTCGGTTTTAAAGCAAAATCTAGATTTAAAGTATAATAGAGTCTTAAGGATTTAAACAGCAAAATCTTATTTTAAAGTATAATGGAGTTTTAAAAATTTAAAGCATACTAGGTAGAACCATAATTTGCGTGAAAAAATTGATTATTGTATGGGAACTTTGATGAAAAATTGTTGCAAAGGCGATTAAGATGCAAAGTGGTTTTGATATCTAAAATAAATAATTTCTGAAACCACTCTGGCTAATAATGACAAAAAACCTACCCAGTGAAAGGGTAGTTTACCCTTTCACTGTTACTGAAAAAGGGTCATCATATTTTAGTTTTGTGCTTTGTTTTAAGGTTGTTTTTTTTATATTTTAATCAGTTTATTCTGCACTGAAGACGGTCAAGCGGAGCTCTTGACCGAAATATTTGTATAATTTTCAATTTTTTACTGGCTGTTTATTGTCCTCCTTCTTCTTTTCATCGCAATTTTGTGTTTTGATATCTAAAGTTGTGTGGTCAATTCTTAGAGCAAGTCTTAACGAACTTAAGAATGCAGGATTAACACTTAATATAAAGAAATTTAGGTTGGTAAAAAGACAAACAAATTACCTCGGTCACAAAACTGGGAATTGGAGTTAAGCAACTATAAAAACAAGAACTATGATCTCATATGGAACTTGTGACGAGATTGGAAGAGCCAAGAGCCAAGAGCTCATATGGAATGAGCTCTAGCGAAATTCCAAGAATCAATAGATTGATTTAAAAGGAAAACCAGAGGCTTAATGCCGTTCGGGATTTAAAATCAGAGCTCTGAGACACTAGGTCCTTCTAAACATCAAAATTCATTACGATCCGATCACCCAATCTTAAGTTGAAAATGCCTCATTTTTCTAATTTTTCCTCTCCTTTCAACCCCCGCCTAGATGGTCGAATCAGGGAAAACAACTTTATCAAGTCAATTTGTGCAGGTCCCTGACACGCCTACCAATTTCATCATCCTAGCACATCCAGAAGCACCAAACTCTCCAAAGCACTAGACCCCCCTAACTCCCCCAAAGAGAGTGAATCCAGCTTGGTTACGTCAATCGCGAATCTACGATACTTCCTTATTATATCCAACAAGTTTCTTCCCGATCTCTCGACTCTAAGCTTTTTCCAAGATTTCTGGTTTCACCCTCCAACTCCCCCCAATGTCACCAGATCTGGTTGGAATTTAAAAAAAGTGCTCTGATACATGAGTTCCATCTAAATATCAAATTTTTATTAAGATCTGGTCACCCGTTCTTAAGTTAAAAATACTTCAATTTTTCTTATTTTCCGAATTAACACCCCCTTCACCCCTCTCCCCCCCAAAGAGAGCAGATCCATTCCAATTATGCTAATCACGTATCTAAAGCTTGTGTTTACTCTTCCTATCAAGTTTCATCCTGATCTCTCCACTCTAAGTGTTTTCCAAGATTTCCGGTTTCCATGCTTCCAACCCCCAGATGTCCCCAGATCTGATTCAAAATAAAAATGGAGCATCTGAAACATAAGATCTTTCTGTATATCAGGTTTTATTAAGATCCGGCCGCCTATTCGTGAGATAAAGAAACCCCAATTTTCACGTTTTCCAAGATTTCCAGTTTCCCCTCAAACTCCCCTCTCTGTCACCAATGTCACCGGATCTGGTTGTGATTTAAAACAAGAGCTCTGAAGCAAAAGATTCTATCAAATTTCATTAAGATCTGATCAACTGTTTTAAGTTACAAATGCCTCATATTTTCTATTTTTCTCAATTACCCTTTCTCCCCAACTCCCCCAGAGAGAGTGGATCGGTTTTAGTTATGTCAACTAAATAAAAAAAACAAGTTTCTTCAACTCCAAGTAAGGTAAAGATAAAAAAAAGGTAAAGGATACGGCATTAGACTTTACAGTCTGTAACCTCTTTCATATGTGGAACAATTTCTGTTCGTTTGAAGTTTTAATATCGCTTCTTACTTGCAGTTAAAAAAACTTGTTTTGTTAATTTAATTTCTGAACGTTTTTGAATTAATACATGTTTTAATTTCGGCTCACCGCACATGAATAATTAAAAAGAAATTTGTACATTAGCTCTTTTTTCTTAAATAGCTTTCTCCTAGTTTTGATCAGACAATTTTGATAAAACAAAGGGGAAGGGGAGGAGGCCTAGTTGCCTTCCAATTTTCGGTTTAAAAAATGCAACAAGAATTTTTTATTTTTTAGGAACGTTTTTGTTAGTAATAAATATACGTAACTTACGAATTAACTTACGTGATGCACTTCTATATTTGTGTATTTTTATTATGTGTATGAGGGGGTTCGCCCCCTCGTCAATACCTCGCTTTTTATACTACAGCTTGAATTTGTCCCAATTCTTTGAGAATGACCCCTGAGTCACAAAGGCCATAGAATAAATATTTGAAATTACTAAAAATATTTTAGCGTAAAGAGCAAGGTATTGTAGAGGAGACAATACCTTATCCCTTATATGCGTAATATTTTCTGTTCTTTTTAAGTTTTAATGCTGCTCATTACTTCCAGTTGAAAAAAATTATTTATTTTCTCATTTTTTTTTAATAATGCTAGAAAATCCTGCGCCCCCTTCATGGAAATTATCTTCCCTCATGATAAATTCCTCCATTGAAACATCTTCCCTCGTAACTCCCTCCCCCGATCCATCCGGAACCAACAAGAAAAACTCTCCTGAAATCGTCATGAGTCTTTTCGCGACATTTTAGGACCACTGGGTCGATATTATCACCCCTGGGAAAAAAACAAAAAAAAAACTAACAAAAAAACAAACAAAAAAATAAACACACATCCGTGATCTGCCTTCTGGCAAAAATTACAAAATTACACATATTTGTAAACAGGAGCTTGAAACTTCTACAGTAGGGTCTTCTGATACGCTGAATCTGATGGTGGTATTTTTGTTAAGATTCTATTACTTTTAGTGGGTGTTTCCCTCTATTTTCTTAAATAAGTCCAATTTTCTCAGGCTCTTAACTTTTGATGGGTAATTTTAAACTTGATGAAACTTATATATTTGAAATGAGCATTAAAATACAATTCTTTTGATATAACTATTGGTATCAAAATTCCGTTTATTAGAGTTTCGGTTACTATTGAGCCGGGTCGCTCCTTACTGCAGTTCGTTACCACGACCTGTTTGATCACGTATTTAAGATTTGTGATTATTTTCCCACCAAGTTTCATCCAGATCCCTCTAGATCCCTCTACTCTGTGAATTTCCCGAGATTTTAGGTTTCCCCCTCCAACTTCCTCCAATGCCACCAGATCCCGTTGGGATTTAAAATAAAAGCTTTGAGAGACGATACCCTTCTGAACATCACATTTCATTAAGATCTGATTACCCGTTCTTAAGTTAAAAATACCTGTTTTTTCCACATTTTTTCTAATTTTTCCGAATTAACTGCCCCCCCCCCAGAGAGTCAAATCGGGGAAACGACTATTTCTAATTTAATCTGGTCTGGTTGTGTCAGTCGCATCTCTTGGACTTGTGGTTATTCTTCCCACCAAGTTTCATCCTGATCTCTCCACTCTAAGCGTTTTCCAAGATTTTTACGGTCCCCCTCGCAACTCCCCCCAATGACACTGGATCCGGTCGAAAATTAGAAAAAGAGATCGGAGTTACGAGGTCTTTCTAAATATGATATTTCATTATGATCTGATTGCTACTTTGTAAGTTAAAAATACCTCATTTTTTCAAATTTTTCAGAATTAATCCTCCCCCCAACCCCCCAACGAGAGCAGATCCATTTTGGTTATGTCAATCAAGTATTTAGGATTTGTGCTCATTTCTTCCACCAAGTTTCAGCCAGATCCCTCCACTCTAAGCCTTTTCCAAGATTTCAGCCACCCCCAACTCCCCCTATGATACTGGATCCGGTCTGGATTTAAAACTAGAGATCTGAGTTACGAGGTACGTCTATATATGAAATTTCATTAAGATCCCATCACTCCTTCGTAAGTTAAAAATACCTCATTTTTTCTAATTTTTCAGAATTAACCCTCCCCCCAACTCTCCCAAAGAGAGCGGAACCGTTCTGTTTATGTCAATCATGTCAATCATTTGAACATGAAACATTTAGCAAAGCTGTGACATGTTGGCCGGCTAATATGCAAAGGGATACCCTTCAGGCCCATATTCTTCTCACACTAACAAAAAATTCCGAGACCTTCACAGTGTTTCCGAGAATTTCTATATGATATCCCAATTTTAGAGATTTCTAGTGTATACGTGGATGGGGGGGGGGAAACTGGCTTTCGAACAGAAATTATCTTTTCCATCTCTTTTTTATTATCTGGGTTAGACACCTTTTACATATCTTTACATATGTTTGTAATTTTACATAGACTAGCCTACTTACTTGCTTAATATAATTATCTAATGCATACTTTTTCTTTTCCACATGCACACGCGTTGGGCATAAAACTGATCCTTATGTATCAGTATATTATGTACACTATGGGCATATTGTGATACTTATGTATTATTAAATAAAAAAACTAATTTTTTTAGCTGAAAGTAAGGAGCGACATTAAAACTTAAAACGAACAGAAATTACTCCGTATATGAAATGGGTTGTCCCCTCCGCAATCCCTCGCTGTTTACGCTAAAGCTTTTAATTGTTTTAAAAAGTAGAATTGTGGCAAAGTGTCAAACTTTAGCGTAAAGAGCGAGGGATTGCGGAGGGGACAACAATTTCATATACGGAGTAATTTCTGTTCGTTTTAAGTTTTAATGTTGCTCCTTACTTTCAGCTAAAAAAATCAGTTTTTTTATTTAATTTCTGAACGTTTTTGAATTAATGCATGTTTGGTTTTGGCTCTCCGCACATAAATTATTAAAATGAAATTTGTATATTAATTCTTTTTTTTGGCTAAATGGCTTTCTTTTAGTTTTGATCACACGATTTTGAGAAATAAGAGGTGGAGGAGGAGGCCTAGTTGCCCTCCAATTTTCCGGTTACTTAAAAAGGCAACTATAACTTTTAATTTTTAACGAACGTTTTTATTAGTAAAAAATATACGTAACTTAAGAATTAACTTACGTAATAAACTTTCATAACCTTATATTTTTATTATGTATACGGGGGGGGGTTTACCCTCGTTAATACCTCGCTCTTTACACTAAATCGTAAGTTTTGTCCCAATTTTTTAAGAATGACCCCTTTTTTAATTCTTTAAGAATGAAAGGCCGTAGAATAAATAGTTGAAATTACTAAAACTACTTTAGCATAAAGAGCAAGGTATTTATCTCCTCCTAAATACCTCGCTCTTTATGCTAAAGTATTTTTAGAACCCCTCATATGCGTAATAATCTCTGTTCGTTTTAAGTTTCAATGCTACTTCTTCCTCTCATTTGAAAAAAAGGTTTTCATGTTTATTTTTCATTGTTTTCTTATAGTAATACTAGAAAAGTTTGCGCCCTTTTCATTGAATTTTTCTTCCCCCATGACAGATTCCTCCAAGTAAAGATCCTCCAACATAGCCCCCTCTCCTCAGCCCCACCCCCAAACAAAATAAAATCCCCCTGAAAACGTCTGTACACTTCCCAATAACCATTACTATATGTAAACACTGATCAAAGTTTGTAACTTGCAGCCCCTCTCCCAGGGATTGTGGGAGAGTAAGTCATCCCCAAATACATAGTTATTATGGTTTTCGACTATGCTGAACAAAATGGCTCAAAGTTTTGATTCGTTGACTTTGGGAAAAAAATGAGCGTGGAAGGGGGCCTAGATGCCCTCCAATTTTTTTGGTCACTTAAAAAGGGCACTAGAACTTTTCATTTCCGTTAGAATGAGCCCTCTTGCGACATTCTAGGACCACTTGGTCGATACGATGACCCCTGGAAAAAAAAAGAAAAACAAATAAACACGCACCCGTGATTTGTCTTCTGGCAAAAAATACAAAATTCCATATTTTTGTAGATAGGAGCTTGAAACTTCTTCAGTAGGGTTCTCTGATACGCTGAATCTGATGGTGTCATTTTCGTTAAGATCCTATGACTTTTAGGGGGTGTTTCCTCCTATTTTCCTAAATAAGGCAAATTTTCTCAGGCTCGTAACTTTTGATGGGTAAGACTAAACTTGATGAAACTTATATATTTAAAATCAGCATTAAAATGCGATTTTTTAGAGTTTTGGTTACTATTGAGCCGGGTCTCTCCTTACTACAGTTCGTTACCACGAACTGTTTGATACAAAGGAAATACTTGAGAATTTGGATTGCTATAATCAGATAGGACAATAACCGTCTAGTTTGCAATGCACTATGATATAATATAATGTCTCTCCATGGATTTTCAAATTAAGATTTGGGATTTACCAAGGACCGAAGAAATGGCAATTATGTTTTTCCTGGATAATGAGCTATTGCCCAATCAAACAGTTCGTGGTAACGAACTGTAGTAAGGAGCGACCCGGCTCAATAGTAACCAAAACTCTAAAAAACGGAATTTTGATACCAATAGCTACATCAAAAGAATCGCATTTTAATGCTGATTTTAAATATATAAGTTTCATCAAGTTTAGTCTTACCCATCAAAAGTTACGAACCTGAGAAAATTTGCGTTATTTTAGAAAATAGGGGGAAACACCCCCTAAAAGTCATAGAATCTTAACAAAAATCACATCATCAGATTCAGCGTATCAGAGAACGCTACTGTAGAAGTTTCAAGCTCTTATCTACAAAATGTGGAATTTTGCATTTTTTGCCAGAAGGCAGATCACGGATGCGTGTTTATTTTTTTATTTTTTTTTTCCCAGGGGTGATCGTATCGACTCAGTTGTCCTAAAATGTTGCAAGAGGGCTCATTCTAACGGAAATGAAAAGTTCTAGTGCCCTTTTTAAGTGACCAAAAAAATTGGAGGGCACCTAGGCCCCCTTCCACGCTAATTATTTTCCCAAAGTCAACAGATCAAAATTCTGAGATAGCCTTTTTATTCAGTGTAGTCGAAATACCTTATAACTATGTCTTTGGGGACGACTTACTCCCCCACAGTCCCCGTGGGAGGGGCAACAAGTTACAAACTTTGACCAGTGCTTACATATAGTAATGGTTATTGGGAAGTGTACAGGCGTTTTAAGGAGGATTTTTTTGGTTTGGGGAAGGGATTGAGAAAAGGGGGATATGCTGTGTTAACTTTGCATCGAGAATTTGTCATGGGAGAAGAAGATTTCCATGAAGGGAGAGCAGGATTTACTAGCATTATTTAAAAAAAAAACAATTAAAAAATAAATATGAGAAAGTTTTTTCAGCTGGAAGTAAGGTACAGCAATAAAACTTAAAACAAACAGAAATTATTACCCATATGAGGGGCTCACCTCCTTCTAATACCTCGGTCTTTACGCTAAAGTATTTTTAGTAATTTCAACTATTTATTCTACGGCTTTTGTGATTCAGGGGTCATTCTTAATGAATTGGGAGACAATTTAAACTTTATTGTAAAGAGCGAGGTACTGACGAGGGGGCGAACCCCCTCATATAGGTTATAAAAACATGAGAATAAAAAAGTTCTTTACGTAAGCTAATCTATAAGCTACGTAAATCTTTTACTAATGAAAAGATTTGTAAAAAAATTAAAAGTTCTATTTGCCTTTTTAATTAACCAAAAAATCGGAGGGCAACTAGGCTTCCTCCCCCGCTCTTTTTTTCTCAAAATCATTCGATCAAAATTATGAGAGCCATTTAGCCAAAAAAAAAAAAAAAAAAAAAATGCAAATTTCGTTTTGATTATTCCTCTGCGGAGAGCCAAAATCAAAACATGCATTGATTCAAAAACGTTCAGAAATAAAATAAAAAATAAGTTTTTTTAACTGAAAGTAAGGAGCGACATTAAAACTTAAAACGAACAGAAATTACTTCGTATATGAAAGAGGCTGCATCCTCATCAACGCCCCGCTCTTTACGCTAAAGTTTTTTACTGTTTTAAAAAGAAGAACTGAGAGAAAGAGTCAAACTTTAGCGTAAAGAGCGGGGCGTTGATGAGGAAGCAGCTTCTTTCATATACGGAGTAATTTCTGTTCGTTTTAAGTTTTAATGTCGCTCCTTACTTTCAGTTAAAAAAAACTTGTTTTTTTTTATTTAATAAAAAACAGAGCGTCAATGGACACACCATGACTTTGTACTCTTATGAAAAGCAACATCTTCGGATGTGTAACCTAACCTTACCTTAACCAAACTTCACTTCTCGAGTGTTTCTCGTATAACACACAAGTGCCCTTATTTTACCCGGTCATAAAGGTGCATTATTCCTCCCCCCCCCCTATGAATAAATCTACAGCGCACAACGTTTACATTAAAAGACTATTTAGATAGCCGAGAAAAAAACTTTTCTCTATAGTCAGAATTACATCCTAAATCCAAATTTAAGATTCACTTCGGTCAACTTCAGTGCACTTTATATATTCTAATCTTGTTTTACAGATTAAAGTAGCGAACGGCAAACACTAACATTTTGCAGAGAACGCTGCCCGAGCGACCGAAGAAAGAGTAGCGCTGTTTTAAGGGGCATGTAAAGTGACCCGGGATTTATCCATTGAGGGTGGGAGAGTCCGGGTAAAAGAAGTAACGCGTCTTTACAAATGAGGTAGCCTAGGTAATTATTTATGATCGTTTAAAGTAGTTTTCAGAATATTTTAGTTTCCTTCTAACATATTCCTATTCTTGAGGTTTACCAATAGATCTACAGCTCAATTGAAGCCCTAACAAAATTGTTTTGAATCTCTGGAGAAACAATAGTATCCTTTTAGTGACTGCCCACTTCTAAAGGAAATATGCCTATGCCAATAGGCTTCTAATAAAATAAAATTATTACCATTATATTCCTTATTTTATACTCTCTCCAAATATTAGGGTCGATATTCTGTCGATCGTATCCCCCCGATTGAACAATATACAGTCTTATTAATATATGTCTCCATAGAATCTAGTGATACGTTATAAATTGTTTGTTAAGATGGGTTTTCTGCAGTCTCGACTCGCCGTAGATCTGTGACTGATTACAATATTTAGCCTAGTCTTCCAAGTATTTTTTAAAATGATTTTTAAAAAGATAAAAATGGAAGGAAAGATGATAATTTGATTACTGGAAAAATGCTACTTACTATAAAGTAAAAATTCATTGTTTGAGTGTTTGCTTTTAGTTTGTATATCCTGTGCCTCTGGAATTTTAATAAATGGAGTTTTCTGAACGTAGGCTAATGAAGTAAGTGTAGCCTAGCGTTTAGTTCAGAGGAGGGGATAAACTGCATTGTTACCAAATAAGCCAATGACTTTTCCAGGTGGTAAACAGTCGGCGTTACTGAATCTTAATTCTATCGCGTTTCAAAACTAGCTTAGGCCTACTGAGAACGTAAAGAGCAAGCATATAGCCTAAACCCACGAAATAAATAAATTACCAGTATTTCTTTTAACAAGTAATCCGATTTTTATAGATATAGTCCTTAATATTGACTTATTATGCACATCTGATCACTTTTTGAATTTTTTAAATAAATTCATTAAACTATAAAGAATAGAGCAGTCAAAAGAAAACTAGGGTAATTTTTCGCGTCTAAAATAGAGCAGTCCGAGGAGAAAGCGCTTCTCCGGAGAGCCGCCCCACTAACACATATTTAACTACCACATATATGGAATTTGTCGTCTTTTATCTGGCTATCAAAAAGCCGTATCTTCGAGTTGGAAAGGTGAGTTGGCTACAAGAGTCAGCGTAAAATGATTGTAAATAGTTTTATTTACATATATTGATACCAAATTTAAAAATTAAATATCGAATCAAAAATTCGATGATTTTCAATCGATTTCTTCGAGTAACCTATCCGAAATAAGAAACACTAAATATACAAATACCACACATGAAATTTAAAATCTTTTATCTGGCTATCAAAATGCCGTATCTTCGGTTTGGAATGGTTATTTGACTAAAGGTGCCAGCCTAAAATGATCATAAAAGCTTTTATTTGCATTATTTATGTCAATAGAGACCAAATTTCAAAAACTAATGGCTTGTCAAACTAATGACTTCCAGGCTTGTCAAGGTTCTTTGAATATCTGGAAAAAAGAAAGCCTAAATATCAAAATATCCGAACATATGGGATTTATAGTCTCTTACCAGACTATCAAGTTCTTAGTACTTTTAAAAAAGCTTCCTCTTCTAATTAAACAGCCCTTGTCTGTCTTGAGTCGATCTTTAAAAAATTGGGACAAACAGTCAAACTTTAACGCAAAGAGCAAGGTAATGAGGGAGGGGGCAATCTCTTCATATACGGAATAATTTCTGTTCGTTTTGAGGTTTAATGTTGCTTCTTACTTTCAGTTGAAAAAACTTGTTTTCTTATATTTAATTTATAATCGTCTTTCAAATAATGCTGGTGAAATCTAGCTCATCCTCCATGAAAGAGTCCCTCTCATCACTGGAAATTCTTCCGTGGAAGATTCCTCCCATGTAACATACATCCCTTCCCTGTAAAATTTCCTACGGACTCCTCCGTCTTCGCTGAAAATCTCCACCTCCCCTCTGTAAAGGTTTTTGCGGATGATTCAGCATGAAAAATTCTCCTTAGCATACTTTTATTTGAAAAAGACTAAGTTCTAGGTATTTTTTTTTTCCCCATGAATCTGGAAATCCCTTATTCCATGGAAATTTCCCTGAAATCTAAACACGCTGATAATTTTGCATAACAATTTCCCCGGAATATCCCCGCATGCGAAATTGAGAAGGCAAAGAGAAAGTAAGACAAATAAAAAGGATTTCACACAGAAATTCTGTCCAATCCCCCCCAGTGGGAAATTTCCCCTGTAAAGCTCATCCCTGGAAATCTCCCTCGACACGGAAAATTATGCCCATGGAAACTTACCCCAAGCACCCCCCCCCCGTCCGACAAATATCTGCATGCTTCCCAAAAACAAATACTATACGTAAACAATGGGCAAATTTTATAACTTACAGACATATATCCAGGGGAGGGGGGAGGGTCAGGTTATCTGCAAAGGCATACTTTTGAGACTTATAAACTATGTTGAACAAAATAGCTACCTGAAAATTTTGATGGGATGATTTTGGGAAAAAGGGCGTGGGAAGGAGCAAGTTGCCCTCCAATTTTTTGGTCACTTGCAAGTCTTGATTTGCATTTTAACTAACTAATCAGAAGAAATAATATTTATGTTATCATTAAACTTCCTCCTAACTAGGTAGTAAATTGCGGAGTTACTTATAAATAAAAAATATTATTAACCAAGTCATAACATTACACCAAAACCTTGGTATATTGAGAAAAAGGAAGCGTCAAACCTTAATTGAGGGGGAAAACAGTAAAGCTTAGTTAAGTCTGTAATATGCATACAATTCTCAAGAACTAAACAATAAACCATTTTTATAATGTAGCCTAGAAGAGATATGTTCTTTAGATGGGAGTGCCTCTAGGTCCAATTCCCTTGTGATTACAAGCTTATTCATGTAATTTGTGCCTTTTTCCCATTAAAAAAAAATATAATTCATCTCCCTGAATTCTGCTCCCCTCAAAATAAACTTCTTCGCACGCTCTTGGTTATAAAACTAAATATGCGACGAGTGCATGCAAAGGCATTATTCCGAGCGATTCAGTTAGTTTCAAATGTAACAGTTCCATTATTTATTATTTCAAATTAATTTATTGGTTTCAATTACAATTTGCTCTACGATTTAGCCAACACTTAATCAATATAAAATTGTCAAGTAATCAATAGTTTCTCTAACAATAATGATCAGTTGCCATCAGAGGTTAATAAAACCAACGCTACTTCTTACTAAACAAGTAAAAAAAAAGTTAGAGTGTTGCTAAAAAGAACAGTTACAATATTACAGTATAAACATATGCAACTGTTCTACAATGTGTGTAACTGTTCTTTTTTGTAACATTCTAATATTTTTTTTTTTTTTTAGTGGGCTATAAAAGTGGGCCATCAATAAAAAACAAAAATGCCAACTAAAAAATAAAATGAAAAAAAAGAACAGAATATAAAAGGAAACAAATTAGGCTAACACTAAGTTTCTCATAAACAAAAAAAGAAAAAAAAAAGACTGGCTTAAATGTGAATTTAAATTATTTAAGGACCTATTGCAAGAGTGCCTCTTTAGGATCTATTATACCATAGTTCTGGAATTGCTACGAAACTTTAAATTCACGCAGGATGACAAAATAAATTTCGTGGAAATTTAAAGCAAAGCATTATAAGTTTTTTTTATTATTAAATCTTTAATTATACTTGGAGAATGGCGAGAAGTTGCCATTATTCCATTATTCCAATTTAAACGAAAAAAAAGCTAAAGGAGCCAAAGCGAGGCTGATTTTTAGCCAATTGAAAAGAAAACAAGACTCAAGAGCTCATATAGCACTTGTGACGAGAATGGAAGAGCCAAGAGCCAAGAACTACTTCCCAACAAATTTCACTACGATCTCTCCACTCTAAGCGTTTTCCAAGATATCCGTTTTTCCCCTCCAGCTCCCCCCAATCTCACTGGTCCGAAGGAAATTTAAAATTAGAGCTCTGAGACACGAGATCCTTCTAAATATCATTTTAATTAAGATCCGATAACCTGTTCATAAGTTAAAAATACCTCTTTTTAAAAGTTAAAAAGTTAAAAAGACCTGACTGTCTTTAAACCTATGAATATCGATCCTTATGCTAACCAAATTCAAGATATTGAATAATATTTTTATTGAATATATTTTTCTGTATAGCGCTTAGCCTTTCATTCCAGACTTCCTTTCCATCCCAGCCATTTTCTTAGACTTTTCTAAATGGTTCTATTAAATCACAGAAAGGAAAGAATGGCAGGTCTAAAAAACAAGGTTTAAAACAGAACCATCGGAAAAAACTTCAAGCAGAAAAATAGTTTAGTTAGACTAAACAAGTCTTCTCCAAATTGTAGAAAGCAAAAGCCAACTTAAACGGATTAAATCAAGCCCTGTTAGGATTAAATCCAGATGATTCATATGTGTTGCAAATCTGATTAAAATTTGTAATCTACAGAGCAGGCACGTGCGCGGGGGCGGGGGGGGGCCAAAACCTTCGAAATAGCAGATATAAAGTAGTACTTTTTTTATTTAGTAATGCAAAAAGACCGTATATCGGAAAATACAGATTAACTTTAATCTGTAGTATTGTAGCGGATGGGGGAAGAAGACTGAAGACTCAAAAGTACGTTTTAGGCTCAGGTTATGTTCATAGCGACTTAGAACCCGTAATCGATCTATAATATCCCACTAAAGGGGAAAGTTTAGGGTTAATAGTGCAATATGGGTGGTGGTGTGTGTGTGTGTGTGGGGGGGGGGGGGGGGGTAGTTCTTCAATGGCAAAAACGTAGATTTTAATGAAAAATGATAGTTTCCGAAATTGATCCATTAAAAGCTGTACTTTGTCCTGAAAAGGGGAGATAAACGCCCTAATATCAAGGATAATTCTATTTTGCTGTGGAAAGCAAACTCTTGGAAAGCAGAAAAATAATAGTACAATTGCTAATTACTTCAAAGAGGGTTATAATCCCTACACTAACGGATATTTAACACAGAAATAAATGGTAAAATCTCGAGGGTCATACTTCGGCTAAGCTTATGTAATAATAATAATACAAGCCAAAAATAATTTAGAAACCCATAGTAGGCTTTAGAAGCTGGTTTCACCAAATAAAAGTTATGTTTTGAATTACGATTTAGTCATTTGATATTTTAGATAAAGACTTTAATTTATGAGCTTCTATTATGGCAAAGACACTTTTCGTTTAATGCAAATTTCCTAATGGCAATTTGCCAAAATTGCAAAGATCAGGCTGAATCATCAATGTTGCTAACGTTGGATTGCTAACTTTGGAAATCAACAGTAGTAAAAATTCTGATGCATTTGTCTTCTTTGGCTTAGATGAAATTTGGAATGTGGAAGGGTTTACAGTAAAATCTGATAGCGATGAGGACATTTTGCAGCATAGTGCAAAATAACATATTTTGACTGCCAATTGTGTAGTATAATTGCAATTTTTGACAGGGATCATGTAAAATCTGCTCTTCTCATTCTTGATTTCAATGTAATATGATATTAAGGGACTGATATTTTCGTCTATTTGAAGCTGACAGCAATCGAAAGCTACAACAATATAAAGAAGAATCGAAAATTTTACTTCTGATGGTAATTACTAAACAGTAAGGAGACTGTGTACTAAGTCATTTTGTGTGAGTTAAAGACCGTATAAATACTGTGAAATTATGAAATGCACAACAATGCCTGGTCCTGTGTAACAACTGCATTCAGTGAAATATAGTAACTTAAACTAATTTAATGGATAATATGATTAAAAACACCAATTATCCTAGGTTTACTTTGCTGCGCTCTCATGCAAAAATCGCCATTTTTGCATTCCGCTTGGAAACATTTTGTAGGGAGGTGGGGGGGGGGTGAGATATTGGATTTTGGAAATTTTGAGAAGTAGGTGTTAATTAAGTAAAATAATATTGGAAAGTTTGTCCGGGTAGGTATGAGGTATCGTGATACCTATCTAACTTAAATCTTTCCTTGCGGCATCCTCCCACCTACCCGGGGACGATCTTCTTTTCGTTTTGGCCCCAGATGGTTGGCCGACAAGGACGATCTTTGGCAGTCTGTAATCCTTCATCTTTGGAATGAGCTCTAGCCATCTTTAACCGTGCTCTCATTATAGCTCTAGAAAACAGGATAAAAATAACTAATTTGAAATGAACAGTTTTACGTCTTTGGACATCTGCTTTGCACTAGGAGTTTTGTATCCAAAAGGCCCTCATCTGTGAAAAACCAGGCAACATTCACAAACAAGTATAAAATGCACATTTTTTGCACCTTTATACATGGTTCACATAGCTGTGGCTTTTCTTATCATTCAAAAATTCTCATTTGTAGTGGATACTGCAAAATATTGAACTGTTCATTTCAAATTAGTACTTTTTACCTTTTAAAATAGGGGTGCAAAAAAAAAAAAAAACTAGAAAGGTGGAATACAGTAGAAAACCATTTTTTTTTTCAATGGATGTGATTTTTCAGCTCCGAAGTTGAAACATTTTAATGAAACATCATGAGGCAAGAACCTGTAGCAAAATGAAAAGAAATCTTAGTGAAAACAAAATAGCTACATTGTTTAAAATTGTATCTCTGGAAACAGAGGGTTAAATATTGCCTTATAACCTTTTGTTTTATTTCTTTAATTAAATAAAAACACGTTTGCTACTGAAAGTAAGGAGCAGTATTAAAACTTAAAAAACAGAAATTATTACGTACATGAAGGAGGCTGCCCTCTCCCCAATATCTCGCTCTTTACATTAAAGTTTTTTAGTACTTAAAAAAAACTTATTGTTCTAATCAAACGACTCTTGTGTTTCAAGAGTCGTTCTTAAAAAATTAGGACAAGATTCAAACTTTAGAGTAAAGAGTGAGCTATTGAGAAGAGGGCAATACCCTTCGCATACGTAACAATTTCTGTTTGCTTTAAGTTTTAATGTTGCTCCTTACTTTCAGTTGAAAAATTTGTTTATTATTTAATTTCCGATCGTTTTTTTTTAAATAATGCCAGGAAATATGGCCTCACTTCCACAGAGAAATCCCCCTTCCCATGGAAATATCCCCTAGATAATTCAGTCCCGATGAAAATTTACCTCCGACAATTACCCTTAAAAGCTGCTTTTATAGAATTGAGATGGAAATGAAAGAGCAATAATTGTAAAAAGAATTTTGTTTAGGAATTCTGGCAAATTTCCTAGGTGTATAAATTCCCCTGACAAGTTTACCCTGTGGAAACTTTCCTCCCCATGGAAAATTCCCCCCCAGCAGAAAATTCTTCCCCCCCTCCTTACGAAAATGTTTACATACTTCCCAATAACAAATACTATACGTAAACAATGGGGACATTTTATAACTTATATACCTTTCCCCTGGGGACGGGGGGGGGCGTTTCATATTATATCCAAAGACGTGGTTATTGGGCCTTTCAGTTGTGATTAACAAAATGCTATCTCAAGATTTTGGTCAGGCAACTTTCGATAAAAAGGGGTGGGGAGGGGGCCTAGTTAGGCTCCACTCTTTTGGTCCCTAAAAAAGGGCCCTAGAAACCTTAATTTCTATTCAAATGGGCCTTCTTAGGATATTCTAGGATCACCGGATCGATACGATCACCCGTTGAAAAAATAATAATAATAGCAATAAACGAGCATCTGTGACCGTTCATCGAGCAAAAAATACAAAAGTTCACACTTTTGCAGATAGGAACTTGAAACCTCTACAGTAGAGTTTTCTGATACACTGAATCTAATGGTATATATTTAATTAAGATTCAGTTAAATTCAGGGCCCGGTTCCCCCTTTCTTCAGAAGCAGGCAAATTTTCTCAGGCTCGTAGCCAGGGACGTAATTTTGTTAAAATCCTGGGGGGGGGAGTTGGAGCCAATTTTCCAAAATCAAGTCAAAACGAAATTAAAAACTAAAAAAATGAACCGTTTAGTAGCCTACTATAAAGGTACTATTTAGTACTTTAAAAGTAGTATAAAGGTACTTAATAGTACTATACAAGTCAGTCAACACAATTCTGGAACCAAATGAGGCGGTTAATTATCCATCTGAATTTTTGAATTCCCTGGATCTCCCAGGGTTTCCACCACACGTGCTACAACTAAAAATAGGCGTACCAATAATATTGTTACGAAATATCAACCCACCAAAGCTTTGCAATGGCACGCGACTTGCCGTAAAAAAAAAAAAAAAACAATGGAAAACGTAATAGAGACAACAATCTTGACAGGGTCTTTTGAGGGTGAGGCTGTTCTTATTCCTCGCATTTCCATGATTCCAATGGATCTGTTTTTTCAATTTAAAAGATTGCAATTCCCAATTCGATTAGCATTTGCAATCACCATCGACAAAGCTCAGGGGCAATCATTAGAAAAATGCGGTATAGATCTTAATACAGATTGTTTTTCCCATGGACAATTGTACGTTGCATTTTCGAGGGTCGGTAAACCTGACAATCTATTTATATGCACTGACAATGGGACAGCGAAGAATGTTGTACATTCGCAAGTTTTACCTAGTTAATTTGTATTGTATATCATGAAAAGAGAAATCACCAATGCTACAGCACAAAAAAAAAAAAAAAAAAAAAAAAAAAAAAAAAAAAAAAAAAAAAAAAAAAAAAAAAAGAGACAGAAGGAGAAAAGAAAGACTGTTTTCCTAAATTAGTGATTAATATAGACCAGCACTTGAATGAGGCCTTAACCCTACTTATCCATACAATCACATAGGTCAAACAGCATAGCCACACACAATCAACCATAAAGAATAATCCATGGACAGGCAGTCATGTCGTCAATAAGTATAAGTCGTCATTTACCGAACAATAGAAAAAATAATATAGACAAATAATTCAGAGGCAACACCCAACATAAGGGCTCATCAGGAGGATACACTGGCCTATATAGGGTTTCGCCACTCTAAATTCTCTACCCAGCACAGTGTTGTGGCTACCACAGAATATCCATGGCATCCCCGCGTCAGGTATCACCCCCAAAATACATGCCTATGAAAAAAAAACACAGCAAATGTAAAACAACCAAGTAAAACCAAAACAAGCTTATCCTGTTAATATATCCCTCCCTTTAGCAACAATAGGTAAACTAAATATTATAAATTTTACCAAATCACAAATATTAACACATTGCAAAAAACCTGAATGAACTAAACAATTATAGAATTCATCTTTACCATGTGGCTAATTTTTAAAATATATATATATATATATATATATATATATATATATATATATATATATATATATATATATATATATATATATATATATATATATATATATATATATATATATATATATATATATATATATATATATATATCATGAAAAGGGAAATCACCAATGCAACAGCACAAACACATAAAAATATATATATATATATATATATATATATATATATATATATATATATATATATATATATATATATATACACATACACATACATACATATATATATATATATATATATATATATATATATATATATATATATATATATATATATATATATATATATATATATATAATATATATATATATATATATATATATATATATATATATATATATATATATATACACATATACATATATTGAAATCAAAATTTACTTTTAAGTAATCGGTTACTTTTGAGTCATGTCGCTCCTTACTCATATCCACATTAATCAATACGTTGCTAATGTCAATTACTAATCAAATTAGAGCAAATTTTGGGGGGCAAATTTAATTTTTGGGGGGAGGAAGCAGAAGCTAAATTGCTGTTTGTAGTGATCTCTCTTCGTTTTAAGATTAACCTGAGCATTGACTTTAACTTCTACTCGTTTAATGATTTGTTTTTTCATCTATATCAGTAGATGTTATCTTTGTGTTTGATGTGATTATTCCTTTTGATTTCTCTTCGTTTTAAGTTTTACATACTCTTTGTTACTGGTCATTGTAAGATTGAATTATTATAGGACTATGAACTACTCAGAATTTGGGGCGTAACATAACCTGGCTAAACGTAGATCTATTGTTAGTGAATAACGGAAACGAATTACAAACATTTTAGGACCAGCTTAGCTTATATTAGATGTTATTGATACAAATGAATGATACAAATAAATAAATAAATAAAAATGTATAAATAAATAAATATTATTTATTATAAATAATATTATAATAAATATTATAATTTATTACAATATATAATATATTTATTATATATCATTATTATGTTATATTATTATTATTATTACATTAATATGTAGTATTTTTTATATAATGTATAATATATTTATAATTTATTATAATAAATATTATAAATATAAAAATGTATATATATATATATATATATATATATATATATATATATATATATATATATATATATATATATATATATATATATATATATATATATATATATATATATATATATATATATATATATATATCTATATTCACAGGTGGGACATAGAGACACAACTACAAATGCGCGTAACTAATATGGCTCGTAATGACTTACGCGCGCGGGAGGGGGCTTGGGGGGGGGGGGCGAAGCGCCCCCACCAACTAAGTGTCAGGGTGGCGCGAAGCACCACCTCAACAGCTAGTCTATATATATATAAATAAGTTGTCGGTAGGGAATATAAATGACGACCGGGACACTCAAAGAGAAAGCGACCGGTACACAAGGAATGTTCGATTAGCAATCACCATCAACAAAGCACCGGGACACAAATGACGACCGGGACACAGGGAATATAAATGACGACCAGGACACTCAAAGAGAAATTACAGACCGGGACACCGGAAGACAAATGGCGACCGGGACACAGGGAATATAAATGACGACCGCGACACTCAAAGAGAAATTACAGACTAGGACACCGGGACACAAATGACGACCGGGACACAGGGAAACAACAACAATGGGGACACAGGGAATGTTCGATTAGCGATCACCATCAACAAAGCTCAAGGGCAATCATTAGAATAATGAGGTATAGATCTGAATACAGATTGTTTTTCCCATGGACAATTATATGTTGCATGTTCAAGAGTCGGTAAACCTTACAATCTATTTATATGCACAGACAATGGGACAGCCAAGAATGTGGGACACAGGGACAGAACTACAATGGCGCGTAACTAATATGGCGCGTAACGACTTACGCGCGTGGGGGGGCTGGGGGGGTGCGAAGTGCCCCCACCAACTAGGTGTTGGGGTGGCGCGAAGCGCCACCTCAACAGCTAGTAGTACTATATAAACTTATAGTACTATAAAGATAAGTATTTACAAAAAACTGATCTGTTTCAGTTGATGCTTGAATCATGCAGATATATATAGGTTTTGAGAAGAGTTTGGAAGAAACTAAAATTCAGTTGTGGAGCAAACTGTCGTTTTGGGGGCAAACCATGGACTGGGTGGAAACTGCTAAACTGCTGGATGGAAACTAGTGTTTTAAACTGCTATCATTAAAAAAAAGTCAATAAGATTTTGAATGCGAGCAAAATCAATAAAGAATTTCTACAATTCTGTATATTAAAAATAGCTGATATGTTGAAAACCAGAAAGATATTGTCTAATATAATAGTAAATACCAGGTAGATTATCCATTATCTTTCCATTTGATTTGTCCTTCAATGCACTTTCCAAATACAATAATTTGACACCATTGCAATTGCAGTATAGCCCCTTTCTCAATAATGCCTGGGTATATTAAACAAAATTAGTAATTTTATTTTTAATTGACATTTTGAACGAATTGTTCATGAGGAATAATGGGAACAAAAAGAAGAAATAGTGTGTATCCAAGGACTACATCTATGTAGTACAGGGGAGGGGGGATGCAATCACAAAAGTAATGATCTCTATATTTGGGAAGAGCTCTGAAAGGAAAACCGTCAAGTATTTTGTTCTGTGTTTTAGCAGATTAATGTAATAACAAGAGCTAAGAGCTCATATGGCACTTGTGACAAGAGATTGGATCTGGGCTGGTTATGTTAATCACACATCTAGAACTTGTGCTTATTCTCGAACTCGCCAAAGCACTAGAAATCCCCTAACTCTCCCAAAGAGATTGAATCTAATCCGGATCCCCTCTACCCCCGAATGTGCTTGGATCCAATCTGAATTGAAAATGGAGCATCTGAAACATGATATCTTTCTATGTATCAAGTTTCATTAAGATCTGATCGCCCATTCGTGAGATAAACCTCAATTTTCACGATTTCCTCTCTCTCCAACCCCTTCCCCAGGTGATTGAATCGAGGAAACGACTGTTATCAAGTGATGTTGTGCAGGTCCATGACCCACCAACCACTTTTCATCGTCCTAGCACGTCCAAACGCACCGAATTCGCCAAAGCACTGGAAATCATCTTTCCAATTCTCCCAAAGATACTGGATCCGGTTCGGTTATGTCAATCACGTATTTAGGACTACTGCTTATTCTTCCCACCAAGTTTTATCCCGATCTCTCCACTCTAAGTGTTTTCTAAGATTTCCAGTTTTCCCCTCACCCCCCCCAATTTCACCAGATCTAGTCGGGATTTAAAATAAAAGCTATGAGATACAAGATCTGTTTAGATATCAAATTTCATTCAATTCTGGTCACCCTTTCGTAAGTTAAAAATACCAATTTTTTTCTTTTTTTCGAATTAACCGTCCTTCCAGCCCCCCCCCCCAGAATCAGGGAAGCGACCATTTTTAATTTAATCTGGTCGACTTTCAGCTATTGCTATATTGATCACGTATCACGTATCTATATTGATCACGTATCTCGCACCCTTAGCGAGAATCATACCACTAAACCAGTAGGCCACACTTAAGAACAACAATCATGTGTTTTTTGGCAAAATACAATTCTTCTCAAACATCTTTTTCGGTCGCTCCCCCCGAGATGGTCGAATCGGGGAAGTGGCTATTTCTAATTTCACCTGGCCTGGTCCCTGATACGCCTGTCAACTTTCTTCGTCCTACCTTATCTGGAAGTGCCCGAACTAGTAGAACCGGGACTGACAAACAGACAAATGGACAGAAATTGCGATTGCCATATGTCACTTCGTAAATACCAAGTGTCATAAAAACCATCCATTTACCAGCAGTGGTGTTAGATATTAATTTTTTTTTCTTTAGAAGATGGCTTTTTACTGTCATGAAAGTAGTTGAGTAGGTTGAAATAAAACTTTAAGAGCCTGACCTGAAGGGGTCAAATTTTGTTCTAAGAAGATATTTGCAGGTTCCTAGTTTACTTCCTTTTTATTTTTCTAGTCATAGAAGACTGCATGGAAAAGGGCGTATTGTACTTTTCTTAGCTTCGGTTAAAGACAGATGTTTTTTTTTATCTGTTTTGGCTTGAGTCTACTTTTCTTTGATTTTAGATTTTAGAGGAACAATTCGGGTGATTTCAGTTTGATTTTAAACCCCAAGGCAGTTTATCTGTTACTAGCTGGCCAAAACATGGTTTTGACTGGTTTGCATATAGTCAGCTAAAATTCAATAAGTATTAAAGTGTAGCCTTGGGGAACGCCTTTGAACATCGGCTCAAAAATTTAAATACGTAGTTCGTTAAAATAGTCCAAAGATAAATGTGCCCCCAAGGAGCTGGGTAGCAAAAAATCGCAGGGATTTGGGACTGGTTACCCTCCAATCAGCTATGAATGTTAAACAGGACCCTATAGTTTCGCATTACCAATAAAAATGGTCACCATCCGAAGTTTCAGTGTAATATCTGAACTACGTCTAAAAAATAGGTGAGTGAACAAAAAAAAATCCAAGGCTCGATTTTTTTTTCGTTCTTCAGGAGTAGCTTTCGTTCTCCCTCTCTCTCTTTCTCTCTCTCTCTCTCTCTCTCTCTCTCTCTCTCTCTCTCTCTCCCTCTCTCTCTCTCTCACACTCTCTCTCTCTCTCTCTCTCTCTCTCTCTCTCTCTCTGTCTCTCTCTCTCTCTCTCTCTCTCTCTCTCCTCTCTCTCTCTCTTTTCGTTCTTCAGGACTAGATTTCGTTCTCCCTCTCTCTCTCTCTTTCTCTCTCTCTCTTCTCTCTTCTCTCTCTCTCTCGCTTTCTCTCTCTTTCTCGCTTTCTCTCTCTTTCTCGCTCTCTCTCTTTCTCTCTTTCTCTCTCTCTCTCTCTCTCTCTCTCTCCTCTCTCTCTCTCTCTCTCTCTCTCTCCTCTCTCTCTCTCCTCTCTCTCTCTCTCTCTCTCTCTCTCTCTCTCTCTCTCTCTCTCTCTCTCCTCTCTCTCTCTCTCTCTCTCTCTCCCTCTCCTCTCTCTCTCTCTCTCTCTCTTGCCCTCTCTCTCCCTCTCCCCCTATTTTCACCGATACGTTTGGACGAACTGACATTACCAGGATTTATGCAACTGATTTAGTTATTGGTCTCAAAATCCTTCAGCGGAAGAAACGATGGAATCAGATCACATAAAATCCCACCAAAGGGACTCTTATCTTATTTTCTATGCTAAAGTAAAAAAAGGTCCTGCAGGAAGAAGTCAAACTGAGACTAAAGGCATTAAATAATTTTAATTCTACATTAATAGGACTCTTATGAAATCCCTGTTGGCAAGCATTGCTACGTGACCGGTCATATTTCTATTAAATTAGACTCTGATGTTGGTCCTTGCTTCGTAAACCTGACTCGGAAACGAAACGTAACGTAAGTTTATGGTAGCATTAATAGGTAATATAATTGTTGCTGTTAGTTAAAAGTTTAAAGCCAACCGTTCAGTTTTGTTTTATATTGGATTGACAATACTAAGCGTTTTTGGAGAAAATACTGTAATATATTTTTTTTCTAGGCTTCTAGACTACACTAGTTGAAATTAAGGAAGTTTTGGGTTTTCAGATTGCTCACTAAAGTTGCTTACAGTAGGGCCGTATCAAGGGGAGGGGGCTACCTGATTTGGGGGTTACCTGGTTTGAACCCTTCCGAAAATTTTCTACAAAATTTATATGACAAAATTGGATGCATTTTTGGAATTTTTTTTGAGTAAACTAATCAACGACCCCTCCCGAACTGAAATCCAGGATACGCCCTTTAATTGTAGTATCTAAGTTTTTTTAGAAACAAGATATTTTTACGGAATGTGACTCAAAACCCGTATAGGCTAATTCCCTGATCAGACGTATGGGAAAAGTTCCAAACGTTATGGCCTATTTGTTTCTTTTTTTGTCTTTAAGTTTTGACTTAGCTTATGCTTCTGTTAAGCAGAATATCAACATGACCTGACATGCTCTTGATTATTCTGTTAGCAAGCGTGCCTGGAGTTGAGATGAGTTTATATATGAATTGACATGTTCAGCTGAACTGACATGTTCATATGGACCCCATTCTTTAGCGAATTCGGAGGCTGTGTCGCATTAGTTCAGCTTACTTTTTCAGAGGGGATTTTTCCATCAGGTAAAAGAGAAGAGTAGCTTTGATAGTAGCAGTCAATTTGGAGAATACTATCGTCGGAGTAGATTAGAATTGTGTAGATTATATCAGTGCATTGGATAAAACAAAAGCTTTTGTCAATATTCCACGTCTCTTCGCTTAAGACTTATCCTTACCATTCATTTAAGTACGTAAAATGCATATGTTTATTTTAGGCTGGTATGTAAATTAGTTTCAACGTTGTCGAATTAGTCTTATTAGTCTTGGTTTCTAATCCCTGGTTTCCAGCTGCTGGAAAATGCCGGAATACTCTGGCTCTAACGATGAGCAAAAGATACATGTCTACGTCTTCAGTTCTATGCCCAACGTGTGTGCATTTGGAAAAGAAAATACCATTAATTGGATAATTTAATTTGTATGCATTATACAATTATATTAAGCAAGTAAGTAGGCTAGCCTATGTAAAATTACAAACCCATGTAAAGATTTGTAGAAGGTGTCTAACCCAGATAATAAAAAAAGAGGTGGAAAAGATAGTTTCTGTTCGAAAGCCAGTTTTGCCTTCCTTCCCCCCACGTACACACTAAAAACCTGTAAAATTTGGATATTATACAGAAATTCTTGGAAACACTGTGAAGGTCTTGGGATTTTTGTTAGGGGGAGAGGAATATGGGCCTGAAGGGTATCCCTTTGCATATGAGCCGGCCAACATGTCGCAGCTTTGCTAAATGTTTCATGTTCAAATAATCTAGTCATTGATGATTTGTATGCTGTAATTCGTAATTCTTAAATAAAATCGCACAAACCCAAAAAGACCATATATTGGGCTGTTCCCATTATCAAAGAATTTAGAGATAAGCTTATATTCTTGAGTATAAGAGGAATGAAGCAGGAGTTATTAATAAGGAAAATTGTCACTATTTTACATGATCCCCTGCGATAACATTAAGGATTTCAGTCTCTATGTTTATTTTCATCCTTGTCTGCTTCAACATGCTCGTAGGGACGGCAGCAACGGGTTACACAGCCATGGTACAGATGTCTCGATGTCTTATCAATGAAATGTCTATCACAAATCACAATTTAAAAAAAGTCCTACGCCGTGTTGCCAAGGGAACGTGTGAGCCAGTAGGATGAATTTTTCCCATCCGATGTCTTTAAAAAGTCCAAACTCCAGGCCCATCTATATATGCAATTATTTTAAACTCCTGCTCAATACCGCTTACAGCTACACGAGCTTCTACAACACTACAGTTGAATACGTTTGCTTCTATCTTGGAGGATGCTTGCTACCGCTTTCCCAATCCAGTTGGGCAAATCCCAGCATATGATGACGGATCATTGACTGGTATATCTAACCTCCAGTCGTGTGACCTTTGACCATGATACTTTTGGACTTGTCATCATCTGACGGCATCTTGTTTAATACCGCTTATGAACACAGTTATAAATTTGTGGCTGCCTGCATTCTTCCAGAGCTGAGTGAGGGCCTAGGAAGAACATTAGTTGTCTCAGTCTAGCTTGTTGTTTTTTTTCTAGGGTGAACTTTTTAAGCCATACCACGAAAACAGAAGACGCTTTAAGTTTTAAGCTTCCAACTGGTCTCTTGTCTGCACAATTCTCGAAATTGATAATGAAACCATTTTTTCTTTCTTTTTTTTCTTCATTTTTTGAAAAGGTGGAGATAGATGCAAGGGGCTCCACCAAGGCTATTAACCCATATCCAAATATTTCCTTCACTTTACGCAACTACCTTTCTAGATTGCGAAACCTTTATCTCTAATTTTACAATATATTTTCAGGTAGAAAAGGCTAGACTCTTTCGACGAAATTTTTGAACGGCATCTTATAAAAAGCTGTTTAGTATGGTGATGGGACAAGTTGCAGTGTGCATTAAAACTGGAAGTGATTCCGAATATCTTCAAATGTCAAATATATGACAAGAAATTATGTTGATTTAATGAATTAATAATTTAATTACCGAATATAATTTTAGTAAAATATTATACTTTTTAGAGGGGAATATAAATCTCAGTCTAATTCAAAGTTCGCTTTCATTACATTTCTCTTTTTTTTTTAAACACCTTTTAGTAGTATTCTACAATTTTTTATTTAAACACTAATCAGTTATTACTTCTGAAACGCTCACTTTTTATTTATAATTGTTATGCTAGCTTTAATTTATTTTTCTCTCACTTTAGAGATAATGAGTTCTACTCTGAGCAATTCTGATGGTATAATTCAACAAGAGCTCTTAGGTCCAAAACTAATCGTTGTCGTGAAAAAGCTGAGAGAGAAGGCAATAGAAGAATTAACTGCTGGGGTCTGGCGTTGTGACTCTTGTGGGAAAACAGAGAAATCATTTTTGATGCTGGATCTTCATTTTGACACTGGCTGTGAAAAACTTTCACCAATCGAGTGCGATGTCTGCCCTGCGGTATTTCGTGATTACAGAGAATTTGTTCCACATTTTATGGAACACCAAATGGGAGAAACAAGACGATGCCCCATTTGTTTGTGTGAATGTATTGGTGATATAAAACAACATCTAACTATAAAAGGTCACTTTTCATCGACCCTGTCAGAAGTAGACCTACTGAAAAATACATTGCTAGTGGATTCAAAGAATCTGTCCCCTAACGGTTGCTCAAATTCACATGAATCAGAAGCGAAAAGCTTAGAAAATCGGGAAATATTTTCTAATAGTGACTTTCTCAGTAAAAACCATCGAAAATTAGAAAGACATCCAAAAAAAAATACGAGGAAAAAACTAGATAAGTGTGATGTAAGCAAGAAGCGCTTTTCTAATTCAAGCAATTTGATTGGGCACCAGAGAGTGCATACAGCTGAAAAACCGTTTAAATGTGACGTATGTAAAAAAGGCTTTTCTCATTCAAGCAGTTTGAATCTGCACCAAAGACTCCATACTTGTGAAAAACCGTTTAAATGTGACGTATGTAAAAAAGGCTTTTCTCATTCAAGCAGTTTGAATCTGCACCAAAGACTCCATACTGGTGAAAAACCGTTTAAATGTGACGTATGTAACAAAGGCTTTTCTCAATCCGGCCATTTGATTGCACACCAGAGAACGCACACAGGTAAAAAACTGTTTAAATGCGATGTGTGTAACAAATATTTTTCTCAATCAAGCAGTTTGAATCGGCACCAAAGACTACATACAGGTGAAAAACTGTTTAAATGCGATGTGTGTAACAAATATTTTTCTCAATCAAGCAGTTTGAATCGGCACCAAAGACTACATACAGGTGAAAAACTGTTTAAATGTGATGTGTGTAACAAATGCTTTTCTCAATCAAGCACTTTGATTGCACACCAGAGAACACACACAGGTGGAAAACTGTTTAAATTTGACGTATATAACAAAGGCTTTTCCTAATCTGGCCATTTGATTGCACACCAGAGAACGCACACGAGGTGAAAAACTGTTTAAATGTGACGTATGTAACAAAGGCTTTTCTCAATCCGGCCATCTGATTGCACACCAGAGAACGCGCACAGGTGAAAAACCGTTTAAATGTGACGTATGTAAAAAAGACTTTTCTCATTCAAGCAGTTTGAATAACCACCAAAGACTCCATACTGGTGAAAAACCGTTTAAATGTGACGTATGTAAAAAAGGCTTTTCTCATTCAAGCAGTTTGAATCTGCACCAAAGACTCCATACTGGTGAAAAACCGTTTAAATGTGACGTATGTAACAAAGGCTTTTCTCAATCCGGCCATCTGATTGCACACCAGAGAACGCGCACAGGTGAAAAACCGTTTAAATGTGACGTATGTAAAAAAGACTTTTCTCATTCAAGCAGTTTGAATAACCACCAAAGACTCCATACTGGTGAAAAACCGTTTAAATGTGACGTATGTAAAAAAGGCTTTTCTCATTCAAGCAGTTTGAATCTGCACCAAAGACTCCATACTGGTGAAAAACCGTTTAAATGTGACGTATGTAACAAAGGCTTTTCTCAATCCGGCCATTTGATTGCACACCAAGAACGCACACAGGTGAAAAACCGTTTAAATGTGACGTATGTAAAAAAGACTTTTCTCATTCAAGCAGTTTGAATAACCACCAAAGACTCCATACTGGTGAAAAACCGTTTAAATGTGACGTATGTAACAAAGGCTTTTCTCAATCCGGCCATTTGATTGCACACCAGAGAACGCACACAGGTAAAAAACTGTTTAAATGCGATGTGTGTAACAAATATTTTTCTCAATCAAGCAGTTTGAATCGGCACCAAAGACTACATACAGGTGAAAAACTGTTTAAATGCGATGTGTGTAACAAATATTTTTCTCAATCAAGCAGTTTGAATCGGCACCAAAGACTACATACAGGTGAAAAACTGTTTAAATGTGATGTGTGTAACAAATGCTTTTCTCAATCAAGCACTTTGATTGCACACCAGAGAACACACACAGGTGGAAAACTGTTTAAATTTGACGTATATAACAAAGGCTTTTCCTAATCTGGCCATTTGATTGCACACCAGAGAACGCACACAAGGTGAAAAACTGTTTAAATGTGACGTATATAACAAAGGCTTTTCTCAATCCGGCCATCTGATTGCACACCAGAGAACGCACACAGGTGAAAAACCGTTTAAATGCGATGTGTGTAACAAATATTTTTCTCAATCAAGCAGTTTGAATCTGCACCATAGACTACATACAGGTGAAAAACTGTTTAAATGTGATGTGTGTAACAAATATTTTTCTCAATCAAGCAGTTTGAATCTGCACCATAGACTACATAAAGGTGAAAAACTGTTTAAATGTGATGTTTGTAACAAATACTTTTCCAAAAACAGGGATTTGATTAAACACCAGAGAACCCACACAGGTGAAAAACCGTTTAAATGTGACGTATGTAACAAAGGCTTTTCTCAATCAAGCACTTTGATTGCACACCAGAGAACGCACACAGGTGAAAAACTGTTTAAATTTGACGTATTTAACAAAGGTTTTTCTCAATCCGGCCATTTGATGGCACACCAGAGAACGCACACAGGTGAAAAACTGTTTAAATTTGACGTATGTAACAAAGGCTTTTCTCAATCCGGGCATTTGATTTCACACCAGAGAACGCACACAGGTGAAAAACCGTTTAAATGTGACGTATGTTACAAAGGCTTTGATGCCTTTCTCAATCAAGCACTTTGATGTCGCACCAAAGAGTGCACACTGGTGAAAGAAATACTTTTCTCGATCTCATCATTTGATTGAGGATAACAAACTACATACAACGTAAAAACCGTTTAAATGTGATGCACGTAACAAATGTTTTTCAGAATACGGCGATTTTATTGAACACCAGAGAACACACAAAGGTGAAAAACTGTTTAAATATGATCTGTGTAAAAAATGCTTATATTAAGCGGTTCTTTTGAACGAGCATAAAAACTACATACAGGTGAGAAATCCTTCAAATGTGACATTTGTTAGAAGGAATTCTCTTGGAAGCAAGTGCTTGAGTTGCAATCAAGTATTTTATACACTTGAGAAGAAAAAGCAAATTTGTAGGTGTGTTTTGTGGTTGAGGTTTGAGGTATAAAATGTATGCAAGTATCTACGTTTTCAATATATATTTTTATGTCGTTCATAGCGTGGATATTCAATAGGACAGTAGCTTTTAATCATTGCCCCGGTTTTCCTCTTGTCCCACTCAATTAGTCTGCATCTTTCTTGTGTGTTTTTTTAAATTTATTCTTTGTTTACATATTTTAGCCTTTGTGTAATCTTTGCAATGAAAAATTTAAGTTAGTTTGTTACTCTGTCATTAAAAAAGAAGATTTTGGTTTTGTATGGCTGTGTAATTTGAAACATATTTATAGTTATAGCAGGGCTTTGACTCGGGAAGGTGTCAGCCTATCTGGAAAGGGTTTTTACTATACAAAATGAACTTAGGTCGTCAACTTAAACATTATGGCTATATTTATCGTCAAATATATTCATTATATATTAAGAGGTATTTAGAAATTAAAATGTTAATCAATTACGTTTTAATCATTTACTTGATGGGCCCTGGATCCTAAAGCATCTAGTACCTGAAAAATGAAATTATACAACATTTAAAAATAGATTATTTTTAACACCTTAACTTAAAACGAAAATATTTGCTGTCAAATGTGGACTTGGACGATAATTACAAATATTTTATGCAACAAAATCAGAATTTCTGTAAAAGCTACAAAAATATACGAGAAAGAGATAAAACTGAAAGTGAAACTATTCCCAAATTATCCTTTTAATTTTTATTTGATTTTGGGTAGATGGAATTAAACGTTTTACAACCCTTGTCTCTGAGTCTGTGGGAGGTTGCGTCTCCAAAATCGTAACTATTGAACCTTTTAATTATACTGGAACAATATTTCTTTTTAATTTTAATCATTGTTGAGAGGTAATTAGTGCTGGTTATCCTCAAAATTCTCTTTACTTTTAACAAAATTCTACAACTTCTGATTTCTAGTTGAATGAACCCTTTTGGAAGTTTCTATGCCAAATCCTTCGATTCAAAAAAATCTGATTGAAAAAATGGTTAAAACCTCTATTGTTCTGCCTGCCATAAATTTGACAGATCCAAAACAAAGTCGATTTTGATTCATTGTGTAAGGGTCTCAGCTAAAATTTTAAGTTGATTTTACCCTAGCTAAAACATTCTTAAATTAAATCGATTTTTTACTTTAAAATGAAACTGTTTTTAATAGATTCCAACATTATTATGATTAAGCTGGTGTAAAAAAAAACACCGGCTTGTTAAAATAACAAATACTCTTCTAACAAAATCCTTCGGTATTATGCACAGTATTTGATTTTGGATATTTTAAGGTGAAGAATCTCATAGAAATCATTGTTGCGTACTTCCTTAATGGTATCATTGAGCTAGAAAGCCTTCACAGGTGGATAAAGTCAGCCACGATAATTTAATCCTGCTTAGGATATAAAACTAAATCCCTTGCGGTTATGCAAGAGAGAATTAGCTGCTGTTTCCTCAGACAAATTTTAATTTTTTTGTTTATTGTCTTCCCCTACTCAGTAGACTCCTAATTTTGCGAGATGCACTTGAACATATGTAAGATCAGTTGTAGGTCATACAAAGCGCAACAATAAAACTATCATATCTCTGAAAGTATATTTTTATTAGTCTAAAGTGTATTTTAACTCAAAATAAAATATTCCTTAAGAAAGTTGCTTCTTTGATTTGAATGTTTTCAATTGTTTCTAACCTAACTTGGCGTACGTTATATACCGAACGTTTAAAAATGTACTTCGTTCATTGTGTTTTTTCGGCAGAAGGTTTTATGCTGGATGAAAGTAAAGGAATTATAAATATAATTGATATTTTTGTTTTGTTTTTATAATTTGCCATGTTGTTTTGCTAGGTTACACGAAGTAAAGTTTCCAATGTAATGTAAATAGGAGAAAATAAAATAAATGTAATCAACAGATCTATTTAGGTTTTGTATTTCTTTTTATAATTTCCACCCGACGTCTGTAGCCTTTGAGTAAGTATAGTGTTTCATCCTCACTTGAAATTCCTTATCTATGATGCAAAGTAATGGGTTTTGAATTTTTGAAATGAAAAATATCACTGAAATAATTGTTGCAAACGTCCATCCCGGGGCTAAACGACTAAGCAGAAACTCTTAGGTAGATTTGTTAAGACCACTGGACTGGTTCATTCCCTATAAGTTTGTTTTTTTCTACCCATATAGTAGCTGATTTTAGAGTTATCCTATTTAATATTTTAGCAGCTTTTATTATCCTTAATCTATCTGGTTTAATTTTTATATCTAGCTGTATGAGACAGGTTATAATGCATAAGATAAGATTTTATTTCAAAAAAGCAACTATCACAAGTCCAAAAGGGCTGAATTCGCACTAAACGCCAGTACAAAATTATAGAATTGCAATCAGTAAAAGTCAATCGATAAAAACTCCTAAGGTTAAAACAGGGAAAAACAAAATTAAACAAAAGTTTATCTAGCAAGCATTACAAAGTACGCGATTGAAAAATAAACACTAAACTCTAAGATAAAAGTAGAAAGAGAAGAGGGTGGTTAATGATTTAAAATTTCGACTATGTGGGGGATGAAAGTTCTTCGGTATCTTTCAGTGGAAACTCTTATTGGGGCAAGAAGGGGGATTTTTCTCAAAGCACAACGTGGGGGGTGAGATTTGGGATTAAATGATCACTAGAGAAAAGAGAAGTAGTACGAGGGTCATGCACGACATTATGGGCAAAACACAAGAAAATTTGTGCTCTCCTTTCCTTAAGGGTAACTATATTTGCTCTCCGAAGAAGGGAAATGTAAGGCACTTTACCCTCATTGAAGATAACTCTTAGAAATCTTTTTGAACTGCCTCTATTCTGTTTGACAATTCGTTTGAGATGCCAGGATGCCAAACAGGACAAGCGTATTCGAGGGTAGGACATACAAAAGAGAGAAAAATCCTCAAACAATGTGATTTAGGACATTTAAATTTATTAAAGAATCTGAGGAGAGAAAATGCAGAATTGGTACGTTTTAATAAATCATTAATGTGGCAATCCCATTTTGAGTTGCTTGAGATGGTAACACTCAGTCATTTCGTAGTATTAATAGATATTTCAGGGGGGATAGGACAGGAGAAAGAAGGGGTAGTTTTTAGGAAACTAATTGTTAAAACTGTATCTGGAGAAATCTAGGGAAGGTAAACAGGAAGGGTGTGCGAAAGCACAGGATGGCTTGCCCCCAACCCCCTATTGCACTTCCTGGCTGAAGGGCCAAGAAACGGAGATCAGCACCGCTGGTACGGACTGTAAAGTCTAATGCCGTATCCTTTACCTTTTTTTAAAAAGGGTTGACTCTCATATCACAAGCAACAGCTTCACTTGATTTTGACTCCAAGATTTCCATTGGGTTACTTTTTAGATTTTTGAAAAAAATTTCTAAGACAGTTAAATCGTCAACGAATTTCCATCTATCCAGGAAATCAACACCAAGACTGTTTATAATGGTAAGAAATTTCAATTGGGCCTAATAGGGCTTCCTGGGGTACACTTTTTTAAATTGGGAGGGGATTAGAGAAAACATCCAGGTATTTGACGACTTGTGTTTTATTAGAAAGGAAGGACGAATTTGTTTTTATTAAATACGGGTCAACTAGGAAGTCATTGATTAGTTTTTTTTTACTAATGTATTGTGGTTAATTAAATCAAAAGCTGTTTGTAAGTCAACTGTGATAACATTGAGCCAGGTATTGGGTTTTTAAAATTTATTGCATATAGTGTCCTAAAGGTGAACTATATAGCCTATTGTGTGGTAGAAGTAGAGCACAAATTTGAGAATTGCCTTTGGTCAGCATTTGGGATTATTTTTACTTTCAACCAATCAGCTAAAAACACTTCATATAGCTTGAAAAATACTAGAGTTAGAGTAATACGCCGAAAACCAGCAATATCTTGTTTGCTACCCTTATTTTTACGAGCGTAATAAATCCTGGACCATTTTTGCAAATCAGTAGTAAAACCAGCAATCAGGGAACTTACCAGTAGAGGTAATTTCATAAAAAGGTACTGACAAAGGTTCTGAAAGAATGTCTGCAAAGGCTCTAAATATTGGGTAGTACAATTGGTACATTGGGTAGTACAATAGTACAATTGGGATGTCTAGTGGACAGGTGCTGCACTTTTTAATGTCTTTAATTTTTGCCTCAACATCTGAGGGCAAAATAATAGGGGAATTGGTAGAGTGTAGATCATAAGCAGTATTCAGAGAGGGGAGGGAGGCTCTGAGCTATGGAGGAAAGAAATTTATTCAGGTCATTAGCTGTAACAAGGGGTTCTTCTTGTAAATGAAAATCTATATTATTTTGTATTTTCCCACGAATTATCTTTATACTATTGTACCATTGTTTTGGCTTAGTAGAAAACAAATCCTTGACTTTACATTTGTAATACGCAGAAATAGATTTACGTATTTCTTTTTTTTTATATGTTCACGCACTGAGTTAGCTTCAGATGTTTTACCGTCCCGAAAAAGATTAATTTTAAGTCTAAATTAGCTTTTTTAACTGACTAGTAATGTAAGGTTTGTCATTAGAACACGATTTTACTTTTTTCTCAGGGGAGGATTCTAAGTATTTGGTTTTAATCAGATTTTGGAGGTAAGATATATAAACATTAATTTCATTATTCCTCTTAAGAGTTGGTCAAGAGAATTGTGTAATAGAAAGTGTATGATTAAAGCTTGAAAGAGGCTCCATTAATAAATAAAAATGGCAACTTCCTCCTAAAGGGGGAAATGGAACAGGTGAGCTATAGAAAGTGTGTATATTCGTGCAAATCAGATCAAGAGTAGTATTTCCTTTGGTTGTTGGTATTTTTACTTTCTGTTTTAAGTTAATGGAACTACAAAGGGAATTTAACTTCAGATCGTTAGCATCACCTACTAGGAAAATACCGACGTTTGGAAATTTGCTGAGAACAAAATTGGCACTACCATATAGTTCCTGGAAGAACCGCTGTCTTTGTGCAGTGTTTTGATTTGAGGAAAAATGAAAGCAGCAAATTACAATCAAATTAAAAAGGTGACGCCAAACTTTGGGCCTCACACTTACTCAAATGATTTGATCACAATCTGAAAGCTTGGGAGCATGGATTAATTTAAGAAAGTGTTGTATTTAGGAGTTAAGCTACCTACAAATAATAAAAATCCGGCTCCTTTTTTACCTAGGGAGTGGTCATGAGGACGATGTTTTATGAATTGGGAGTAGTTATTAATTTTTTAAAGGTGAGGGTTTTGTGCCTGGACCTCTGTTACAGCAATTACATCAATTTTATGTAATTGAAAGAGGCCCTCTAGTTCGGTCAATTTTTCAAAATTCAGACTTTCAGTGTTCATAACAAGGAACTTAGGAAAAGTAAAACGGTTACTAAAGCAAGCAGTTGTTTGTTCGCTAATTGTAGGAGCCAGAAGGGAATAAGAAGAGCGTGGGTCTCGGGAAGGAGAGGAGTCTTTTTCAACGGAGATATTGTTAGCTTGGCTGGGAATTGCAGTGAAATGGAGATGATCTGTTAAACAGCTGTTGCCTGGTAATTGCCATCGTTGGAATGATAATTCAGGTCCGTCAAGAAATTGCTGGTTTTCGGCAAAGTAGGGAGGGTATAAGGCAGCATACCGTAAGTGGGAAGGAAATAGGACTTCTGTATGCAGGGAGTTGGAAGAGGTAACAAAGGGTAAGGTGGGGAGTTCGTAATCCGGAAGGCTTTATTAATTGTTGAGCTGTGTCCGACGAGCTTCGATGAGAGATTTTTGCTTCGGTCCGGTGCACTAAAAAGGACGGCGGAAGGGACATGAGTGTCTCTTACAATCTTTATCTTTGGACAGGGACACTGAAACAGGGCTCAAGAGAGGAAAGGTACCATCTGCTACTGATGATGCATGAGCAAAACTACAACATTTGTCAACACAAGCTAAGACTGGACAAAGGTTCACATTGTCAAAACTGCACTTAACGGAACTACAATTACTTGAAATAGCATTAGGACAAATATGTATAAACTTGCACTGTTTACGAAATTTACAGTGACTATGATTAAATAGTTTATATATTACTTTTTTCTGCTTTTTCTTCCGTATTTATTATAAAACTGTGTTGTATATGTATTTTAATTGCTGTTGTACAATGCATAGTTGCAGTATTTTGATTCCTGTTGCTCAACGCAGGCAGTTGCTGCAGGTGAATAATCCCCCTCTAATAGCAACTTAAGTGATACATGTTCTGGTCCAGTGGATATGGACTGAAGTGACACCCAAGCAAGCTAGTGGTTACAGAGGGCACAAAATAATCGAGTGATGCAAACGCATATGAACTATTGGTCGAACGCGTCGAACCCCAGACAACAACTCCAATTAGGGTCTCATGGAGCTGGAAAACAAATGAATGTTTTTTTTTCATTATACCACGATGATTTATTCCTGCATTGGGGATAACATAAACATGTTCTATTTTGGTTAAGGCAGATATATATAACGAAAAGAGAAATCATCAATGCAACAGCACAAACACAATAAAAAAAAAGAAGGAGATAGAAGGAGAAAGGGAAAACTGTTTTCCTAAATTAGTGATTAATATAGACCAGCACTTGAATGAGGCCTTAACCCTACTCATCCATACAACCACATAGGTCAAACGTCAATAAGTATATGTCGTCATTTACCAAACAATAAAAACAGTAAAGACAAATAATTCAGAGGCAACAACCCAACACAAGGGCTTATCAGGAGAATACACTTGCCTATAGGGTTTCGGCACTTTAAATTCTCTACCCAGTCAAGTGTTGTGCCTACCACAGAATATCCATGGCATCCCCGTGTCAGGTATCACTCCCAAAATACATGCCTATGAAAAAAACTCCAATCCCCCCCAGTGGGAAATTTCCCCTGTAAAGCTCATCCCCGGAAATCTCCCTCGACACGGAAACTTATGCCCATAGAAACTTACCCCAAGCAACCCCCCCCCCTCCGTCCGAAAAGTATCTGCATGCTTCCCAAAAACAAATACTATACGTAAACAATGGGCAAATTTTTTAACTTACAGACATATATCCAGGGGAGGGGGGAGGGTCAGGTTATCTGCAAAGGCATACTTTTGAGACTTATAAACTATGTTGAAGAAATAGCTACCTGAAAATTTTGATGGGATGATTTTGGGAAAAAGGCCGTGGGAAGGAGCAAGTTGCCCTCCAATTTGTTTGGTCACTTGCAAGTCTTGATATGCATTTTAACTAACTAATCAGAAAAAATAATATTTATGTTATCATTAAACTTCCTCCTAACTAGGTAGTAAATTGCGGAGTTACCTATAAATAAAAAATATTATTAAACGAGTCATAAAATTACACCAAAACCTTGGTATATTGAGAAAAAGGAATCGCCAAACCTTAATTGAGGGGGAAAACAGTAAGACTTAGTTAAGTCTGTAATATGCATACAATTCTCAAGAACTAAACAATAAACCATTTTTATAATGTAGCCTAGAAGAGATATGTTCTTTAGATGGGAGTGCCTCTAAGTCCAATTCCCTTGTGATTACAAGCTTATTCATGTAATTTGTGCCTTTTTCCCATTAAAAAAAATCATCTCCCTGAATTCTGCTCCCCTCAATATAAACTTCTTCACACGCTCTTGGTTATAAAACTAAATATGCGACGAGTGCATGCAAAGGCATTATTCCGAGCGATTCAGTTAGTTTCAAATGTAACAGTTCCATTATTTTTCATTTCAAATTAATTTATTGGTTTCAATTACAATTTGTTCTACGATTTAGCCAACACCAAATCAATAAAAAATTGTCAAGTAATCAATGGTTTCTCTAGCAATATTGATCAGTCGACATCAAAGGTTAATAAAACCAACGCTACTTCTTACTAAACAAGTAAAAAAAAAGTTAGAGTGTTGCTAAAAAGAAGAGTTACAATATTACAGTATAAACATATGCAACTGTTCTACAATGTGTGTAACTGTTGTTTTTTTTTGTAACATTCTAATATTTTTTTTTTTTTTTAGTGGGCTATAAAAGTGGGCCATCAATAATAAACAAAAATACCAACTAAAAAAAAAGAAAAAAAAAGAACAGAATATAAAAGGAAACAAATTAGGCTAACACTAAGTTTCTCATCAACAAAAAAAGAATAAAAAAAGACTGGCTTAAGTGTGAATTTAAATTATTTTAGAAGAGTGCCTCTTTAGGATCTATTATACCATAGTTCTGGAATTGCTACGAAATTTTAAATTCACGCAGGATGACAAAATAAATTTCGTGTAAATTTAAAGCAAAGCGTTATCAGTTTTTTTTTTATTATTAAATCTTTAATTATACTTGGAGAATGGCGAGAAGTTGTCATTATTCCATTATTCCAATTTGACGAAAAAAAGCTAAAGGAGCCAAAGCGAGGCTGATTTTTAGCCAATTGAAAAGAAAACAAGACTCAAGAGCTCATATAGCACTTGTGACGAGATTGGAAGAGCCAAGAACTACTTCCCAACAAATTTCACTACGATCTCTCCACTCTAAGCGTTTTCCAAGATATCCGTTTTTCCCCTCCAGCTCCCCCCAATCTCACCGGTCCGAAAGAAATTTAAAATAAAATCTTTGAGACACGAGATCCTTCTAAATATCAATTTTAATTAAGATCTGATAACCTGTTCGTAAGTTAAAAATACCTCTTTTTAAAAGTTAAAAAGACCTGACTGTCTTTAAACCCATGAATATCGATCCTTATGCTAACCAAATTCAAGATATTGAATAATATTTTTATTGAATATATTTTTCTGTATAGCGCTTAGCCTTTCATCCCAGCCTTCCTTTCCATCCCAGCCATTTTCTTAGACTTTTCTAAATGGTTCTATTAAATCACAGAAAGGAAAGAATGGCAGGTCTAAAAAACAAGGTTTAAAACAGAACCATCGAAAAAAACTTCAAGCAGAAAAATAGTTTAGTTAGACTAAACAAGTCTACTCCAAATTGTAGAAAGCAAAAACCAACTTAAACGGATTAAATCAAGCCCGGTTAGGATTAAATCCAGATGATTCATATGTGTTGCAAATCTGATTAAAATTTGTAATCTACAGAGCAGGCACGTACGCAGGAATTATTTTCGGGGGGGGGGCAAAACCTTCGAAATAGCGGATATAAAGTAGTACTTTTTTTATTTAGTAACGCAAAAAGAACGTATTTCACTGGAAATTCCTCCCATGTAAAATACATCCCTTCCATGAAAAATTTCCTACGGACTATTCCATCCTCGCTGAAAATCCCCCCCTCCCCTCTGTAAAGTTTATAGCGGACGAATCAGCTTGAAAATTCTCCTTAGCATACTTTCATTTGAAAAAGACTAAGTTCTAAGTTTTTTTTTCGATGAATTTGGAAATCCCCTATTCCTTGGAAATTTCCATGAAATCTAAACACGCTGATAATTTTGCATAACAATTTCCCCGGAGCATAACCACATGCGAAATTGAGAAGGCCAGGAGAAAGTAAGACAAATAAAAAGAATTTCAAACAGAAATCCTGTCCAATCCCCCCAGTGTGAAATTTCCCCTGTAAAGTTCATCCCGGGAAATCTCCCTCGGCACGGAAAATTATGCCCATGGAAACTTACCCCAAGCACCGCCCCCCTCCGACAAATATCTGCATGCTTCTCAAAAACAAATACTATATGTAAACAACGGGCAAATTTTATAACTTAAAGACATATATCCAAGGGAGGGGGAGGGTCAGGTTATCTGCAAAGGCAAATTTTTGAGACTTTTAAACTATGTTGAACAAAATAGCTATCTGAAAATTTTGATGGGATGATTTTGGGAAAAATGGCATGGGAGGGAGCTAGTTGCCCTCCAATTTTTTTTTGTGACTTGCAAGTCTTGATATGCATTTTAACTAATTAATCAGAAGAAATAATAATTATGTTATCAGTAAACTTCCTCCTAACTAGGTAGTAAATTGTGGAGTTACTTATAAATAAAAAATATTATTAACCAAGTCATAACATTACACCAAAACCTTGGTATATTGAGAAAAGGGAATTGCCAAACCTTAATTGAGGGGGAAAACAATTAGACTTAGTTAAGTCTGTAATATGCATTCAATTCTCAAGAAATAAACAATAAGCCATTTTTATAATGTAGCCTAGAAGAGATATGTTCTTTAGATGGAGGTGCCTCTAGGTCCATTTCTCTTGATATTACAAGCTTATTCATGTAATCTGTGGCTTTTCCCCATTAAAAAATTCCTCTCCCTGAATTCTGCTCCCCTCAATATAAACTTCTTCACACGTTCTTGGTTATAAAACTAAATATGCGACGAGTGCATGCAAAGGCATTATTCCGAGCGATTCAGTTAGTTTCAAATGTAACAGTTCCATTATTTATCATTTCAAATTAATTTATTGGTTTCAATTACAATTTGTTATACGATTTAACCAACACCTAATCAATAAAAAATTGTCAAGTAATCATTAGTTTCACTAGCAATAATGATCCGTTGACATCAAAGGTTAATAAAACCAACGCTACTTTTTTTTAAACAAGTAAAACAAATTTTTAGAATGTTGCTAAAAAGAACAGTTACAATGTTACAGTATAAACATAGGCCTATGCAACTGTTCTACAATGTGTGTAACTGTTCTTTTTTATAATATTCTAATATATTTTTTAGTGGGCTATAAAAGTGGGCCATCAATAAAAAACAAAAATGCCAACCAAAAAACAAAATGAAAAAAAAAGCACAGAATATAAAAGGAAACAAATTTAGCTAACACTGATTCTCATTAACAAAAAAGAATAAAAAAGACTGGCTTAAATCTGAATTTAAATTATTTAAGGACCTATCTTAAGGGTGCCTCTTTAGGATCTATAGTTCTGGAATTGCTACTAAACTTTAAATTCACGCAGGATGACACAATAAATTTCGTTGAAAATTAAAGCAAAGTGTTATCAGTTTTTTTTTTATTATTAAATTTTTAATTATGCTTGGAGAATGGCGAGAATTTGAATTAATGCTGTAAATGAGGGATCTCCTACTTTAAATGACACTCCTAGACATGCACTAAGCGGCAGAGAGTGGATAACTCCTCGATAATATGGTTTCCCGAGAATTCTCTGAGTGAACCATTTTCTTTATGTAAAATAATAATATGTAATTGTATAGGATGCATAACAGTTTAAAATATAACTTTCAACCAGAAAATCATTAAATTATATTTGAATTCGAAAATTTTAATAATTTTTATGCTACCAATTAATTTGCTCTAATTTGAAAATATGAAAGAGCTGATCGTAATCACTGATGGTTGTGCCTAATGACTGAATTGTAAATAGTTTTGTAGTAGGCAAATTTTGATTTTGTACACTCATAATATCTGCTTGCTCATTATGACCTTCTTTTATCTCTCTTCTTTCTGCATATTAGAATCCACGATTCTGAGATATTAAAAAAAAATAGCGCAATTTTTTTTTCAATTCACTTTTTTTCATATCCTAGGAGATTAGCCCCCATATACGTGAATTTTAACGTTATTTCTCACTTTCTGAATTAAACGGGTTAGTGTCAAAATTTCGCATCCCTGTCACGACCCAAAGTTAATATTCATAAAATTCGCGTCAATTTTGGAAAAATATCTAATGAAGAAAAAATGGATTTTTGTTGGTCTAAGTCTCCTAGACAAAATCTTCGCAATAAAGATGTAGCTATCCGTGATCTGTCTTATGGCAAAAAATATAAAATTCCACATTTTTTCAGATAAGAACTTGAAACCTCTACAATAGGGTTCTCTGATACGCTGAATCTGATGGTGTGATTTTTGTTAAGATTCTATGACATTTAGGTGGTGTTTTCCCCTATCTATAAAATGAGGAAATTTTATCAGGCTCGTTACGTTTGACAGGTTTTGACTAAATTTGATGAAACTTATATATTTAAAATCAACATAAAAATACAATTCTTTTGATGCAACTATTGGTATCAAAATTCCATTTTTTAGAGTTTCAGTTGCTATTGAGCCGGGTCGCTTTCTACTACAGTTCGTTACCACGAACTGTTTGATCACTAAATATTATGGGGGGGGGGGGGTGTCAAACCCATTTTTTTGAAAATAGTGCATTTTTCCAGGTTCGCAACTTTTGAGGGGTAACATTAAACTTTATGAATTTTTGTATATTTTGAATAAGGATAAAAATCTGATTTATTTTATGTATCTATTATTATCAAGCCCTCTGTTTCTTAGAGCCTCGGTTACTATTGAGCCAATTCACTCCTTACTTACTTACATGTTCGTTACCATGAAGTGTATTATTTATAGGATGAAATTTCGCCTTTTTGATTTATTTCGATTGATTCGTTTTTATTCGATTGAATAGAAATATAACTAAGATATAACCACAATTTCTAGTTATGTTTTGCTTTCGTCTTGTTTTGTTTATGTTTAGGTTCAAAAAAGGACAAAATATGTTCTTTCCGGAAGCTCTAAAAAAAAATATTCGTTGATTATCTATTTATTTTTGATTTGGTAGAATTCAGTGGTCAAAAACTGGCTAATGACCCAAATTTTTAGACATAGCTGTCACCATTAAACATCTTCTATAAGTTTCTGTGAATGAATTCTGTGAAAGAATTTTTCTCTAGAATTATTTTGTAAGAACTGTGTAATGCAGATGAGCTGAACTTACAAAAGTTGGATTTTAATTTTGGATGTTCTCATGAGAACCTTACTTAAAAATAAGTTTTTAATCTATTGATCTAGCTTTCATTTACCTTGCAACAAGGAGAACATGATTACTGCCTTGGGCCTGTCCCACTTAAATTAAATAAATCTGATCGATCCTTGGTTTATTTAATTGTATGATGGCCAAGTTTAAGCAGTTTGAATTGGTTTTAGCAAATTCCTGGGGATACCTACTATGGCCAGCTAGGATCCTAAAAGTTGGTGCTGGTGCTAAAGGAGGCACTAGCTACCTGTTGTTTTGCTATGGATCGTATTCTGAACACCACGTCATTAAAGCTAGCCTAGCATCTTTCAAGGATCATTCTGATGAAGCCGCTAAGAAAACTACAAAGGGGGTCAAAAAAGCATTTGAGGAAGTTGAAACAACACCAGAAATTTATTAAAACTGTTTCCATAAGTTTAGCAGCTCTCACCCAAGAGAAATCACCAGCATATGCACTATTAGAAAAATTAGCTGCAATGGAACAAGACCTTGCAGAAACTAAGCTAAGGCTTGATAGCGACATTAGCCATAAGATAGTTGAGAAATTAACAGACAACGGAAGCATTCTTAGACAGGCTAGTCAAACAATAACAAGTAAAATTTATGATAACACATTGCTAGAATATTATCCGAAGTTTCGGAGTATTGAATCGCTACTTTCCATTCCATAATTTGTATGAGGGTATACAGACTGCATACAGTCCTTTCACCCCAGCTACTTAAAAGTCTTATAACTGAAATTGAAAACCTGGAAGAGCAAATCGAAAGACTTGAACTAAAGCTGGATGGATACAACCAGAATGCTTTACTTGACAGTCTTGTCATCCAAGGAGTAAAGCAGAAGCTAGGGTGATTCTCAATACTACCCTGCTTGGTGTGTTCAACCAAAATATGGGTTGTAATATATCGGAAACTGACAGCAATTACCAGTTCAGAATGAACAACACATCACAATCACAAAATAGTTTTGAAAAAGTTCCTCCGGTTTTTGTCAAAATTACAAGTCAAGATTTGGCTTACAACATAGGAGACCCTTCTGCATGAAAAATCAGGTCTATTGTAGACTGTGCGTCATCTTTCAATTTCTTTTTTTTTCTGTGTGTGTCTTTCCCGTGTTATTTTTTATTCTAGTAAAAAAAAAATTCTTTTTTCTGACGCTTTTCTTTTTTCGATTGATTTCATCTTATTTGTCTTTACTTATATGTTCATGTCAATTTTTAAGAGTGCTTTTTTTGTGTGTGTGCCTTCTTTCTTATGTTTTCACTTGAAAATTTGTTGGCATCATCTATCCCTAATACTATATCCATGATTATATCCAAGCTATCATGGCAGTTGCTTCTACTTTGTTCTTACCAAATTTTAGTTTGGTCTGTTTAAAAATCCTGAAAATTCCGACACCCAACAACAGTAAATCCGACTATTTTTCCCAGACCATACTTGTCCGAAATCCAAAAATGTCAGACTCAAACGGAAAAATCTGACGAAATTCCGATTTCAAGAATGAACTTTCTCATTTTCTACAAATTTATTGACCCGTTTATTCCTTTCTCTTTTTTGCAGGAAGAAGGCTTGAGTCCTTCTTTTTGCAAGCAGCCGCGCAAGAAGTTCCTTGCGCCGACGAAGATTTTTACGGTTGGGTCACTGTGGACCATGGGCTGATGGGCCTTATGGGCAAGTCCAGTTCAGGTTCTTGGACCTTGGTAGAAGGAACTGATAATCTGGCTAAGAAACTGAAACGAGGTGATGATTTCAAAAATGCTTAGCTACTCATGAGTATTCATTTATTGGTATCAAAACTGGAATCAAAAATCACAGAGATAATTTAAACGATTATGGCAGCCTATGGCCATAGTTCAAAACAACATCCAATTGTTCAAAACAATAAGAAAAAAGCGCTGTAGCTCTGGCCTTGTAGATAGTACAAGTCCATGGGGCTATGCACAAATGAGCAACATAAGGCTGATGCCAGAAGCACAAGAACAGTTTATTTATTTTCAGCTCTTGACTTAAGCTCAACAATTTTCACTGTATACGAGACACATGAAACAATGGAAAAGTAACACAAAGCAGGGTTTTCAATTGAATTTAAGAGAAATGTTTGTGACTTATATTTTTCTTATGCTCCTTACCCTCTTATATTGTTCATCTGTGCCTAGCTTAAATCAAAGTTGCATTTGCACTAGACTGCCATCGCGTTTGTTTTCATAGATTTTAGTTGTTTTAAGAGAGGAGCATCAACATCCAAGTCATGGGACATATGTTTCTTTCTCTTCAAGCTAGACTTGGCCTGCAGGATAGAGGTAAGGGTCACACTTTTGAACAAATTCCTATGATCTGTTTTAATGTCTTTCAAGGTCAAAAAGAACCGCTCTACAACAGCGTTTGAAAATGGCAAGGTCAGAAGATACTGTACAATGCTAACTATGTTGGGAACCTCTGCATACCATTTGGCATTTTTATATAAGCCAAATGATGCCAAAAATCATAGACATCCATCACTGCTGGAAGGTAAAAAGCAGGAATTCTTCTACTATCTTTCTTCCATCCCACAACAGTGCACTATATCTCCTAAGAATCTTTTGCAGAACATCCAAGCATCCAAGAACTTTCATTTTGCAGAAGACCAATTGCATCTATGTCCAAAGCTTTCATAGGGTCAAGGAGTTTGCACAACGTAAACAGTATGTGCTCAAATGAGAATCATTTGTTGATTCTCAACAAATGCTTGATTTGCATCACTGCCTCCACATATAACTTATGAGCACATTCATAGATGTCTTTCACTTCACTTTCATCTGCTTTTGTACTTGGATCTGACTGAAATGTTTGAAAGAATTGTGAGATGCCATTCCCAAGTACAAGTCTTCAACTGGAAGGTATTCAATTGCTTTGTCAGGGTTGAGATTCAAAGGCGAGGTTGATCTAACGTAGCTATTCTTCAAAAAATGCATGGCCAGCTTTCTCAAAAGTATCTCCACTTCTACTTTTATTTTGTGGAACAATGGCTTTTCACTTTGGAAAAGAAGATTAAAATCTCTTAAACAGCTCAAGCACATAGAGATGGAACTCAAGTTGAATCCAAAGCAGTGGATTCTTTAGGGCTTGCAATGCCCTGTCGTTTGTGTCAGTGGGATCTTCTGCTGCTACTCCCTGAAAATAGCTACTAAGCGCATACCAATTATGCAATAGTTGGTCAATACACATCTGAAGAGACAGCCAATGGGTCTGACCTGGAGCAAGCACTTTCAGGACTGGGGTCTCTTTTGTCTGGGGTCTCTGGAGTACCTTTTGCCACTCATGCTGAAGTGGTTATATTCAGTGCAACACAGATCTTCCAGTTGCATTGGGAATTGCTTGCAAGCATAAAAGCAACCAAATGAATTGAATTGCTGCTGCACTTGACACATATCACAGATTAGAATTTCTCTTTGATTCTCCTCACAACTGAGTTATCACAGCCAAAGATAATATTACATTTTGTCTGCACAGTAGAGCAGCCGGTAAAGCGACCAGTACTGGAACACAGACTTATTCTGGGACAGAAGCTTTGATTGGATTGCAACATGTCCAATACTGGGACAAAAGATTTTAATCTTTTGTCCAGAATTAATGCATGTTTTGATCTTGGCTCTCCGCACATAAATAATTAAAACGAAATTTGCAAATTAATTTTTTGGGGCTAAATGGCTTTTAATAGTTTTAATCGGAAGATCACGAGGAAAAAGGAGTGAGGGAGGAGGCCTAGTTGCCCTCCAATTTTTGATTACTTAAAAATGCAACTATAACTTTTAATTTTTTACGAATGTTTTCATAGGTAATAAATATACGTAACTTAAGCATTAACTTACGTAGCGTACTTCTATATTCGTATGTTTTTATTGCGTATATGAGGGGGCTCACCCCTCGTCGATACCTCGCTCTTTACACTAAAGCTTAAATTTTGTTCAAATTCCTTAAGAATGACCCCTGAATCACAAAGGCCGTAGAATAAATAGTTGAAATTACTAAAAATACTTAAGCGTAAAGAGCGAGGTATTACGAGGAGGTCAACCCCTCATATGCGTAATAATTTCTGTTCGTTTTAAGTTTTAATGCTGCTCCTCACTTTCAGTAGAAAAAACTTTTCATATTTATTTTTCATTGTTTTTTTAAATAATGCTAGAAAATACTGTGCCCCCTCCATTGAAAGTCTCTTCCCCCATGAAAAGTTCCACCATGGAAAGATCCTCCCAATAACCCCCCCTTCAACTCTCCCCCCAAACAAAAAATCCCCCTGAAAACGTCTGTACACTTCCCAGTAACCATTACTATATGTAAAAACAGGTCAAAGTTTGTAACTTGCAGCCCCTCCCACGGGGACTGCGGGTGAGTAAGTCGTCCCCAAAGACTTTGTTATTAGGTTTTTGACTATGGTGAATAAAATGGCTATCTCATAATTTTGATACAGTGACTTTGGGGAAAAAATGAGCATGGGAGGGGGCCTAGGTGCCCTCCAATTTTTTTGGTCACTTAAAAAGGGCAGTAGAACTTTTAATTTCCGTTAGAATGAGCCCTTTTGCGACATTCTAGGACCATTGAGTCGATACGATCACCCCTGGGAAAAAAAAAACAAACAAAAAAACAAATAAACACGCATACGTGTTTGTCTTCTGGCAAAAAATGCGAAATTCCACATTTTTGCAGATAAGGGCTTGAAACTTCTAAATAAGGGTTCTATGATACACTTAATCTGATGATGTGACTTTCGTTAAGATCGTATGACTTTTAGGGGGTGTTTTCCCCTATTTTCTAAATTGAGGCAAATTTTCTCAGGCTCGTAACTTTTGATGGGTACGACTAATCTTGATGAAACTTATATATTTAAAATCAGCAGTAAAATGCAATTCTTTTGATTTAACTATTGGTATCAAAATTTCATGTTTTAGAGTTTCGATTACTATTGAGCCGAGTCGCTCCTTACTACAGTTCGTTACCACGAACTGTTTGATTAGACAGTTTAATGTCCTGAAATTTGTTATTTTAAATTGGATTTTCTGAGAGAAAATTGTTAATCCAGGATTTTCTTTAGGGGATGGGGATTGCGCATAATGGGTTGCTTTGATAAACTTGCGAACATAGAAATACCCGCAATTTAAAGGGAACCTTAACAATTATGCGTCATCAGGCACGTACGCAGGAATTTTATTCGGGGGGGGGGGGCAAAACATTTGAGACAGCAGATATAAAGTAGTACTTTTTTTTATTCAGTAATCCAAAAAGCACATATATCAGAAAATACAGATTAACTTTAATCTGTAGCATTGTAGCAGATGGGGGGAAGAAGACTGAAGCATCAAAAGTACATTTTAGGCTCAGGTTATGTTCATGGCGATTTAGAACCAGTGATTAATCTATTATATCCCACTGAAAGGGAAATTTTAGGGTTAACAGTGCAATATGGGTGCTGTGGGGGGTAGTTCTTCAATTACAAAAACGTAGATCTTAATGAAAAATCACAGTTTCCAAAATTGATACATTAAAAGCTGTACTTATCCTGAAAAGGGGGGATAAACGCCCTAATACCAAGGATAATTTTATTTTGCTCTGGAAAGCAAACTCTCTTTACAAAAAAAAAATAACAGTACAATTGCTAATTACTTCAAAGAGGGTAAAAATTTAGACAGAAAATGGGTTAATATTTGGGCAGTGACTTGACCGGATAATAGCATGCTGTAAAATCCCCCAAAAAAGGCTTCAGACATGTATCTAGATTCTTAATAAATGTCCTATTTTTGCCAGAAATCCCAAGAAATCATTGGGAAATTAAATATTTCACAAACTTTCAGGGGGAGGGGGCGAAGGCCCCTCCCCCCTGCGTACGTGCCAGTGCGTCATAGATAGGTAGTGGAAATGGTCTGAAGTGTTAAACGAGTTTCGCCTTTATTTTAATATTTTAGGATGAACAGAGGAGGTGATATGTCATATAATTCAGAGCATTAATTGGATGAAAATAGGCAGTAAAGTGGCTACCATTTCCTCACACAAATCTAAAACTCAAATTAATTATTTTTGTACTTCTCATACATTTACTTTCTACTATACAAATCCCCTAAAAAACAACTAGGCTATGTTGTAAAAGCAAAAAAAGCTGCAAAAAAAGCAAACCCAAAAAACCAAAACAGACTGCCAAAAAAGTAATGCCAGACTGCCAGTACCTATCAATTTCTTTGCCTCAGTGCCATAACAAAACTCGAAAACAAATTTTTGACAGTAAAAAGAAGTAAATATTTTGCTTTTCACTCCCGTTGTGACAGCACAATCCTGAAATATCATTTTGACAGCCTAAAGAAGTTAGGATTTTAAATTGCTCCTCCTTATTATTACAAAATGAAGATTTTTGCCTTGCAGATGGCTTTTGCGGTAATACGAACTGATTCCGTTGATAAACCTAAATTTAACTAAATACTTTTTGGCGGTATGCGACTTTAGTAAAATCTAACAGAGACCGCACAAAGTGACTAAAATCCTGTTTCAAACTTGTTTGCAACACGAAACAGTCTCAATGTTGAAAAATTTATGAAAAACTCAACTATTAAAAATCAATTACGAAAAAATTACTTTTGTTTGGACCCAAACCAGAGCAAGCATTCCCAACCACAAATCCAACACCATGTATTGGGGGGGGGGTGCACCCCCGTGCCCTCCTTGGATCCGCCCCATTTCAGAACGACAGATCTAGCTGTCATTTGAAGACTGAGCTGCTTTGAGGTGAAGACACTTAAATGAATGAATTTCAGATGCTTAAAACAGTTTTAATATACCTTAAAACCATATAACAAGAATATCTACACAAATTTAGGAAACACCCATTGTGCTATTTCAGCCACATCACGGAATTCTGACCACCTGCCAATGATCTATCTTGTGGATACAATTAAACAGATTCAAACAAGAAATAAAACTTAGTATGAGCTGGGTTGACAACTTATGGTTGATAGTATATCTTCCTTTTAAGTTTTAAAACTTAAAAAGAACAGAAAATATTCTGTATATGAAAGGGATTATCCCTCCCTCGACGCCCCGCTCTTTAAAGCAAAACTTCGTATAAGAATTCTAGCAAATCCCCCGGTGTACAATTTCTCATGAAAAATCTACCCCCTAGAAACTTCCCTCTCATTGGAAATTCTCCCCGTGGAAAAATTCACTAGCAGAAAATATCCCCCACTCAAAAAATGTGTGTATACTTCCCTAAAATAGGCTACATAAGCAATGGGCAAATCTTATAACTTAGACCTATTCCCAGGAGGATCGTGGTATATCAAAAGGTATAATTGTTCAGCCTTTCAACTATTCTGAACAAAATATACTTCTACTACTAACAAATTACCGCAGCACCAAGTGGCCTGGGGCCAATACGGCCAAGTTCAGTCCTCTTCCATCCGAATCTATTCAAAGCTTCCCTCTTTACACTCTCCCAGAAAATTACCATTTCATTTAAAGCTTTCTTTATGAAATCCTCCCACCCCCAACATGGATGACCAGCTTTCTCTTTAGCCGATGATGGCCGGTCAAAAAGGACAATCTTCGGTAATCTCTCATCCTTCTTCCACAAAGCGTGCCCTAGCCATCTTAACCTTTCTCTCATTACAGCCATAGAAAGCAGGATGCTATCTCAAAATTTTGATTGGAACATTCCGATAAAAAAAATTCTAGCTGTGGATTCCTTTCAGAATTTTTTTTGCATAGGCTACTTTTCCAACTCAAAAATAGGCTACTCTTTTAGTATACTTATATTTGAAGAAAGTTCTGTTTTCACTTAAGTTGTGATCCTTTTTAAGATCACGAGGGATCCCAACCTGCGGCAAATATTTCCCGGAAATCTGAAAATCGGAGAATCTGATATATATTTATATATACATATATATACTTATATATATATATATATATATATATATATATATATATATATATATATATATATATATATATATATATATATATATATATATATATATATATATATATATATATATATATATATATATATATATATATATATATATATATATATATATATATATATATATATATATATATATATATATATATATATATATATATATATATATATATATACAAGTTAGAAAAACATTTCAGGATAAATAAGGAAGACCAAATCCAGGAATCAGGATTAAGGAATTAGTCCCCACCCCCTCCCTCCAAAAATTTCTCCAACACAAAAAGACGTTTAAAGTATAAAACGTGTGAGATCCAACCTTTTATGTATAAAAAGTTTCATGGTCAGGGGGAGTGGGATGCGTGGGAGGATGTTTCTATGGATGAATTTATCACGAGGAAGAGCATTTCCATGAAGGGGGTGCTTGATTTTACAGCATTATTTAAAAAAACATTTTTAGTTACTTTTTAAGTAACTAAAAAAATCGGAGGGAATTTAGGGCACCTCCCCCGCCCCTTTTTGATCAAAATCGTCCGATCAAAAGTTTGAAAAAACAATTTAGCCAAACAAAAAAAAGGCAAATTTGGTTTTAATTATTCATGGATGATGAGCCAAAATCAAAACCTGTTTTAATTCAAATGTGTACAGATATTAACTAAAAAAGAGTCTTTTTACTGAAAGTAAGGAAGGAGTGACATTAAAACAAAACTATAACTACACAAAATGATTACCTATATGAAAGGGGCTATCCCCTCCTCAACGCCCCGCTCTTTACGCTAAAGTTTAATATTGTTTTAAATAGTAGAACTGTGACAAAGAGTCAAACTTTAACGTAGGGAGTGGGGGAGTGGATTAGGGGACAGTTCCTTTCATATACGGAATCCAGAAAGCAGTATGAAGGGATTAGACCCCCTCCCCCAAAAAACGTTTCTCCAACTCAAAGACATATTAAAAATACATAAACGTAGTTCTTATTTGTTTTTTAAGGTTTCTTTTTGCAAACCCTCCCCCCAGCAAGCCTCAAATGGTATGAAAATTAAAATAAACAAACCCAAGTTTCTTTTTAGGCTATAGGCTATAGATTACACAGGGACACAATTTTGTTTACCTAAAGCTCATTAACTTAGATAAAGCGCTTCGACTGAAAACTCAATAGACTATTAAATTGTAATTTGATATCCAATGACATATTTGGTTTTAAAGGGACGTCAAAGATAATAATTCTAGTTTTGTTTATGTTTCGAGTATGTAATATCATAAGTCGTCCCGGGTATTTGGTCATGTTAGAAAATTAAGACATGAGATTTTGTTTTGGTTAAAGCATTTGCTATTATTGAAGGTCATGAGAGAATTAATAGTAGATCTGAAAATTTGGTTTGGCTGTATATTTGTTTTAAATGTTGGAAGCAATTAACTTTGGGTTTACTCCAAGCAACTAATTTACCTCCACAGAATAGTTCGTCCGAGGGAGGCTATAGAAATTAAAAAACATATGTTCGCTAATCTTTCAATAAATAGAGACACGGGGAATTTAAGTATTGACCCAATTTATGATTGTCTTTTGAAAAATGAACCAATAGTCAATAAGGGAATTAATATTTTACACAATCACCAGGGGACAAGATAAAATACTAGACCAAAAAGAGTTGCTTCAATATTAGCTTACAAGAGGATTATTTCGCAACGGAATAGTTAATTTAGTCTCAATTTTCACAATTTTTCCTCAGTTGCTTTGATTTCCTCATTGAAGTAACTCTAATAGCTTCTTTTCCCTACGTAAATCAGCAGCGACAATTGTATTTATTATTACTGGTGGTGCTTTTATTTGTTTTTAGTTTAGTGTTTTTTTTCTTTTTATGTTGTGCTGAGGACGCCTAGTTTAGATACAGGCGAAATATCCGCGTTATTTTAGTCTTTTCTCTACTGGCCGCAGTCTCGTTTGAGATTTTTTTGTGGAGTTTATCTCTATTGTTTGTTGTCATGTCTGGCCAATTCGGCTTAAAAACTTTCATTCGTCAAGCTTGCGGGTAACAATTAGCCCTTCTGTCAATTATTATTTTTCTTTGGTTAAAAAACATGCTAATTTGTTAAATCAGCAAATTTTCTTTAAAAATTGCAAGAAGGAATCAGTGATTCCTAAATCTTTTAGAATCAATACCCATTTTGGTACTGAAAATGAATCAAAATTTAAAAAAAAATTAAGCCTCATTGCTTTAAATCACATGACTTCCGAGGAAAAACAATGACGTTTTAAGTTGTCCAAAGACTTAAATTTTGTCGAAAACTTTTTGAGGAATAACCTTCCATCTGACATTTTTTCTGAGAATTAAGGAAATGACCGTTAAATCTTTTCACCATGATTTCCATTTGTCAAAGGTTCGTTTGGTCGACAAGTTCAATAGACTTTTGTTTGAGAAGTTTGAGGATTCGGATATTTTTTATCCTAATTGTTTTTCTGGTTCCTGCCGCTGTCGAGGCTCCTCAGGAGCTTAGAGCTAAAATCGTAAGGAAACTAAACACTTTTAACATGACAAAAATTGAAAATGATATTACAAAAAATGACATTATAATGCTTTCTATTTTGAAAAAGGATAAGGTCCTTACTATCAATAGGGCAGACAAAGGCAACGCTTTTGTAATTATGGACACTGATGATTATGATCGTAAAAAGAATACAGCTGTTACGGGTGATCGGATCTTAATAAAATTTGATTTTTAGAAGGATATCGTGTCTCAGAGCTCTTATTTTAAATCCCAACTGGATCCGGTGACATTGGGCGGACCTAAAATCTTGGAAAACGCTTAGAGTGGAGGGATCGGGATGAAACTTGGTGAGAAAAACAAGCAGAAGTCCTAGATACGTGATTAACATAAACAGAACGGATCCGCTCTCTTTGGGGGAGTTTGGGGGGTTAATTCTAAGAAATTAGAAAAATTGAGGTATTTTTAACTTAAGAACGGGTGACCAGATTTTAATAAAATTTGATATTTAGAAGGAAATCACGTTTCAGAGCTCTTATTTCAAATATCGACCAGATCTGTTGACATTGGGGGGAGTTGGAGGGAAAACCGGAAATCTTGGAAAACGCTTAAAGTGGAGAGATCAGGATGAAACTTGGAGGGTAAAATAAGCAAATGTCGTAGATACGTGAATTAACCGTACTTGATCCGCTCTCTTTGGGAGAGTTAGGGAGTGGGGTTCGGGAGTTAGGGACTTGGTGATTTTGGTGCTTCTGGAGGTAATATGAGGATGAAAATTGGTGGGCGTGTCAGAGAGCTGCAAAAATTGATTTGATAAACTCATTTCCCCTGATTAGACCATCTGGAGGGCAGAAGGGAGAGAAAAAATTAGAAAAAATGAAGTATTTTTACCTTACGAGTGGGTTATCGAATCTTAATGAATTTTGATATTTAGAAGGACCTTGTGACTCACAGTTCTTATTTTAAATCTCGATCGGCATTAAGCCTCTGATTTTTCTTTTAAATCAATCTACTGATTATTAGAATTTTGTTAGAGTTTATATCATATGAGCTCTTGGCTCGTCCGGCCTCGTCACAAGTGCCATATGAGCTCTTAGCTGTTGTTTTTCAATTTAATTCCCTTTTGAATCAAAATGCTTTACAAATATGTTCCCGGGACATTCTTTAAATAATGAGTCCATCAGATTTAGAGTAGGCTATGTATATATTTGGTTTGGGATGGGAGTTAGTGGATGGACTCAGTTAGCTAAGCCGGAATCAACCTTGTTCTAAATGGGTACCTTAAGAAATCTAAGCAGACTTAAGAAATCTTAGAGAAACTAAGCAGGAAAGATGTGCAAAAGCACAGTATGGTTTCCCCCCACCCTCCCTTGCATGTCCTGACTGAAGGACTACGAAACAGAGATCAGCACCGCAGGTTTGGGGCCTAAGAGGCCTGTGGCGTTATAATTACTAACTTTCATTTTGAACTCGTTATCATTATTGCTTTCACTTGTCCTCTAAAGGCGAAATTTTTTGCTCCTCACTTTCATTTTTTACATGTTCTGATACTCGCTTTTGCATGCCTGCTAACTAGATAATCATCTTTTCTTTGCTTTCATTTTTAACACATTTTGATTCTCCTGTCGCTTGAAATTTTCGCTGCTGCTTATCTTCTAACCACATTATTTGTGGTTCGTACAAAAAATGTTTGTACACAAAATAAAAAAATATAGTTGCCTTTTTAAGTAACTAAAAATTTGAGGGCAACTAGGCCTCCTCCCCCATCCCTTTATTTTTATCAAAATCGTCAAATCAAAACTATGAGAAAGCCGTTTATTAAAAAAATATGCAAATTTCGTTTTAATTATTCATGTGCTTTTCAGTCCCGTTGTGACAACACAATCCTGAAATATCATTTTGACAGCCGAAAGAAGTTAGGATTTTAAATTTCTCCTCCTTGTTATTACGAAATGAAGATTTTTGCCTTGCAGTTGGCTTTCGCGGTAATACGGACAGATTCCGCTCATAAACCTAAATTTAATTAAATACTTTTTGGCGGTATGTAACATTAGTAAAATCTAACAAAGACCACGCAAAGTGACTAAAATCTTGTTTCAAACTTGTTTGCAAAAAGAAACAGTCTTAATATTGAAACATTTATGTAAAAACTCAACTATTAAAAATCAATTACAAAGAAAATTACTTTCGTCCAGACCCAAACCAGAGCAAGCAGTCCCAACCACAAATCCAATACCAAGTCATGAGGGGGTGCACCCCCGTGCCCTCCTTGGATCCGCCCCTGTTCAGATTGAAAAATCTAGCTGTTAAGTTGGACAGCTTTCAACAAGTTGGGCTGCTTTGAAGTGAAAACCCATTTCACTTGCATCTGAATTTCAGACCCTTAAAATTTTTTAAATATATCCTAAAACCATATAACATATGATATGTATATGAAAGGGATTGTCCCTCCCTCAACGCCCCCCTCTTTACAGTAAAACTTCGTATAAGAATTCTAGCAAATTCCCCTGGTGTAAAATTTCTCATCAGAAATTTACCCCCTAGAAACTTGCCTCCCATGGGAAATTCTCCTCGTGAAAAATTTCACTAGCAACCCCCCCCCCGCTTAAAAAACGTATGTATACTTCCCTATAATAGGCTACGTAAGGAACGGGCAAATTTTATAACTTAAACCTATTTCCAGGAGGATCGTGGTATCTCGAATGTATAATTGTTCGACCTTTCAACTATTCTGAACAAAATAATACTTCTACTGTAAACACATTACCACAGCACGAAGCCACCTGAGACCAACACGGCTAAGCTCAGTCCTCTTCCATCCCCGTCAATTCAAAGCTTCCTTCTTTACACTCTCCTGGAAAATTCCATTTCATTTAAAGCTTTCTTTATGAAATCCTTCCACCCCAACCGTGGATGACAGTCTTTCTCTTTAGCCCTAGATGGCTTTCCAAAAAGGAAAATCTTCGGTAATATGTCATCCTTCTTCTGCAAAGCGTGCCCTAGTCATCTTAACCATTCTCACATTACAGCCATAGAAAGGAGACTGCTATCTCGAAATCTTGATTGGATTGCTTGATTGGAAGCATACTTATATTTGAAGAAAGATCTGTTTTCACTTAAGTTGTGATCCTTTTAAAGATCACAAAAGATCCCGACGTGCGGCAAATATTTTCGGGACCCCCCCTCCAATGAAAATATTCTCCCACAAAAATTTCTTCTTCTGATAATTTTATTAAGAACTTAAATGTTTGGGTGGTTCTTTTTCAAATCGTCACATACAGCTTTTTTTTATATTTAGCTAATGCCCAAACTTCTTTGTTTTTTCGCACTTCAGAAAAACAGAAATTTTTTTTGCTGAAATAGTAGGCCTAGTCCTTTTTTTATAAGTCAAAAGTGATTGGAGATCAATCAGCCATGGGGGTATTTTCCGGGTAAATACCCCCCCCCCCTTACCAAAAAATAAAATAATCGTTTAAACACTTTCAGAAACGCTTATTAGCCTATTCATAATAAGAAAGCAATATAGAGCTTCCTCCCTCACCTAATAGGCTAATTAATGTTCATTTTAAATTACAATGTTGGTTCTTACATTCTTTTGGAATTTTTTTGTTCGTCCTCTTTCAAATTTTTGTTTAAATTACTAACACTAAAATTTATTAGTTACTCAGTCAACTCTAACATTAAAAAAAGATTGTTTTCAGTTGCTAGCCAGCTAAACAAAAGAATTTCAATAACCTTAAAGGAAATGACAACAATTTACTGTTGTCTTTTCATGTGTCATTATTTAGTTCCTTGTTGGGTTTAAAATATTCAATAACATATCACCCGCGAGACGATTAGTTATCTGATTGTTTCGTACTTAGAGAGGGAGATGATTCAAAACAGTGCATTTTAACGTCAAAACAACCCGGCTCTCATTGAACCGCCAGATAAATACATAGGGTAATTAGTTCTGAGGAAGTGACGAACAGAAACACCGTCACAGAAAGAGAGAGAGATAGACATACAGAGAAAACACACACAAGGTCCTTGCGCCAAAGTTTTTTTTAGAACATTAAATAAAGCTCATTACTCTTATTAAACAGACCGTGTATTTCAGGAGTCATTCTTAAACAATTGGGAAAAAAGCGTAAAATTTCAGCGTAAAGAGCGAGGAATTGAGGAGAGGACAGCCTTGCTTAAATTAGCAATAATTTCTGTTCGTTTAAGTTTTAATATCGCTACTTATTTTCAGTTTTTTGTTGTTGTTTTTTTTTCAATTTAATTCCCCTTTGAATCAAAATGCTAGAAAAATATCTTCCCGGGACATGCTTTAAGAATAATTGTATCAGATTTAGAGTAGGCAATATATAATTTGGTTTGGAACGAGAATTAGTAGCTTGACTCTGTAAGCTAAGCCGGAATCAACCCTACTCTATATGGGTACCTGAAGAAATCTTGAGAAATAAGCAGGAAAGATGTGCAAAAGCGCAGAATGGTTTTCCCCCAAACTCCCTTGCAAGTCCTGACTGAAGGACCACGTAACAGAGATCAGAACCGCGGTTTTGAGCCCTAAGGGGCCTGTGGCATCATAATTACTAACTTTTGTTTTGAACTCGAAATTTCACTTCGCTTTCACTTTTCCTCTAAAGGCAAAATCCTTTGCTCCGCGCTTTTGTTTTTTAAATGTTCTGATACTCGCTTTTGCATGCCTACTAACTAAAAAATCATTTCTTCTTCGCTTTCATTTTTAACACATTTTGCTTCTTCCTGTCGCTTGAAATTCTAGCTTTCGCTTATCTTCTAACCACATTTGTAGTTCGTACAAAAACATTTGTAGAAAAAAAAATCTAGTTGCCTTTTTAAGTAACCAAAAATTGGAGGTCAACTAGGCCTCCTCCCTTACCCCTTTTTTATCAGAAATTTTTTATCGTCCGATTAAAACTATGAGAAAGCCATTTAACAAAAAAAAAAGAAATGCAAATGTGCAGTGAGCCAAAATCTAAACATGCATTAATTCAAAACGTTCAGCAATTAAATAAAAAAAGTTTCTTAACTGCAAATAAGGAGCGACATTAAAACTTAAAACGACAAGAAATTATTCCGCTTATGAAAGGGGTTGTCCCCTCCGCAACATCTCTCTCTTTACACTTAAGTTTTTTTATTGTTGTAAAAAGTAGAGTTGTGACAGAATCAAACTTTAGCGTAGAGTGGGGGGCGTTGCGTGAGGGGACAACCCCTTTCATGGACGGAACAATTTTTGCTCGTTTTAAGTTTTAATTTCGCTCCTTACCTGCAATTAAAAAGCTTGTTTTTTATTTAATAACATAAACAACAGGAAAATATGGAGGCTACAACTTCTTACAAATATTGAATAATGTATCTTTGTTTTAAGGTTTAGTGTTACTTTTTATTTTAGTTTGAAACAAGACATTATAATAGCCTAATTCTTTTACATTTGTCTTTTAATTTTTTTTTAATTTGTCTTTATTCCTCTTTGGATGCACAATTTTATTTAGAGAGAACGTTGTGGTGGAATTGTCCAGAGGAAATTTTCAGCAAATTGAATCAAATTGTCTGGCAAGATTGTCCCATGAAAAGTATGGTTAATATCCACCAAGGTACTTCTTGTTATTGCATAGATAGATAGATACGTTTATTTCAAAAGCCCAAAGGCCATATACACACAAAAATATAAATAAACAACAAACAAGCAAGGAAACTGAACAACAGTAGAAATTACAAGTACGCACAGAAACAAAGTACCACGCGTAAATACCTAATCTAACGACAAAAGAAATTAATCATATAAGCTTTTTCTTCTTACTAAGAATTTATCTATATATACTCCCACTAGAAATATTGTGATTTGGTTATTATTTTGCAGAATATTTTCTCTAATGCCTTACTTAAAGCAGGTACAAGTGTAATTAAACGATAATTCTCATGAGCTTCCGGGTTTCCTTTCTTAAAAAGTGGTATAAATAATGATGTCGTTCAACCGCTTGGCCATTGTCCTGAAGTTAACACCTTATTACAAAGAAGAACAATTATCGGCATAAAATTGTAAGAAAGTTCTTAAATAACTTTATTGGTATACCATCAGCACCCACAGCAGTACCACCTTTTAATTTCTTAAATACCAACTTAATGTCTTGGCCATTCACATCACCCACTAAATCATAATCGTGTTCCCGCATAGGATAAATAACTGTGTCAGGGGTGTGCGCTATCTCCTGGAGATCTACTAAATCACCTTCCGTTTTTTTATGTAATCAGGCCATGAATCAGCTTCTGGAACAACCTGGGTATTAGCGATTCCCTTTCCAATATCATTCCTTATATAGCCCCAAAACTTCTTAAAATCTTTTTTTTTCTAAAATCATCACCAATGTCTAGTTTTTTCTTATTCTCATGCTCTTCTTTTTCCCATTTTATTAAACTTTCATATTCTCTTCTTTTATCTTTATATTTAGCCAATTTCAAACTTTTAAATTCCCTGCTTTCACATTCATTCAAGCGATTCAATAAATAAATCACTTCCTCTTTCATTAACTTAAAATCCAAATCAAAATATGGCTCATTCTTTCTTTTTTCTTTTTTTTTTAGCAGGCCACATAATACTGCAAAACTGCTCATTTTTTTCATTTAACTGCATAATTACACCATGTGCATCTTTTTCATTGTCCTCTAAAGCTTTCAACTTATTTTTTACATGCGATTCCAAGAGCCCCCTTTTAAATGCCTCAATATCTTTATCTATTAAATCATTTCTAATTCGTTTGTCTAAACCTACTTTTCTAAACTCCATATTGTAGAAATTTCTTACTCATGGGACGCGGTCCTGAAACTGCCCAACCTTCACCTGAAGCTTCATAGCTCTATGATCAGATCCAGCTAAAACTAATGTTCCCATATTAATTGATTCAGGTACAAATTGCGTTTTAATTAGCGCATAATCTATAAAACTTGGAGTTGGTCCCGAAAGGCAAGTAAACTCGCCCCTACCCTTATCATTCACAAACCTTCCGTTTGCAATCATCAGACCATGTTCCCCACAAAGCCCCAGGAGCTTTCTTCCCCATACATTTATTTTGTTTTTTCATCCTTATTACTTCGTGGTATTCTGCAACAAATTGGGACAAAATCACCTATATCTGGGATCAACAGATCTAAGATTTCAGCCTCCATGCCGGTATGCGCATTAAAATCCCCCATCAACACGCACTCCAGATCTCTCTAACTTTCTTGTATTAAGGCAGGACGGACTCTCAAAGAATCTTCTTATACCTCCCATGTTAAACATTTGGAGTTTGCCTGACGCTCCTAAATTAGTGATTTTGGCGGTTTTTATGTCAATAGAATTTAAAAAAATAGTGAATATTTTGATCTAATCAAATCTTAAAGCCGATAATTTTTTTTTTTTTATAATTCCAAAATAATTATAAAACCTCTTTCGGGTTTACATTCTAGATTGCTATGCTTGACATTGTTGTTGTGGGGTATAAGAAAATAGAGCAAAAAATCAGAAACTTATTTCTATAATATATACCTCCTGGCTGCAGTCCTTTCAAATACTTTACATATTTGTGTTCCGAAGTAAAAAATTCCCCTCAAAAGGTTAGATTGAGCTGTAATCGGAGCATGAATGAATGAATTTATTTAGTGATTCGACTTACAAAAAGTATTTCCCTTTCTATTCTAAAGCTAAGCACTATGGATAAAAAAAAAAAAAAAAAAAAAAAACATGAAAGCAACATGATTCGTTTACCACACATATATATAAAATACACGAAACATATTAATGAGTTCAAAATTCCATGATTCTAAAAATCTAGGCGACCAATTTTGTTAATAAAATTCATGAATAAACGACGTACATCCTTCATATGCCACACCAAGTTTAGATCAAATGGGAAGCTTACGCTATAAAAAGTTAAATTTACTTGTAATGAAAATCTACCTCGTATGTACAAGGGACAATCCAAAATGACATGATCCATAGTTTCATCTTTACCACAGACACATAAAGGGGAATCGATTTTCTTGATTTTATATAAAAATGAATTTAATCTAGAATGACATGTAATAACTTGTGTAAGCTTAAAAGATGGGGTTGTCTTTGCCACTGCTTTAAAATCATTGACTGTTTTAAAAAAGTGTTTTGTCCACGGCTTGGCTGCGATTTGGAAGGCTGAAAACCATCGAGATAAAATTATATCATGTAATTTTTTCCTATCAAAATTATTAAATTGGTCACTTATATTTTCACAACTCGTAAATAATAATAATGCTTCTTCATCTATAAAAACACTATGCATATTTGACCTGAAACAAATGCCAGAATGCCAGTTTTCTTGACTAGGCCAATAATTTGGTCTACCTTTTTTAAAATATCTGCTCAAAGAGACTTCAATTGCACGTTGATCGAGAGGAAGACATCCGGCGACAGCTGTCACTGTATCTGTTTTCGCAGATCGGAAACCTTTTGAAATGGCAATCATTGACATTCTTTGTACGGATCTTAGTGCATTTTGAATAATTTTTTTTTCACGGCTACTACCCATACAGGCGCGGCGTATAATATAAAGCTTTCAATGACACTTTTATATAAATTTCTTAAAGCCAGTGGTTTTAAACCCCATGTGGTTTTTGCTGCTGACACAAGTCGCAAGGAATACTGTTTAGCTGTATTAACTCTGGTAGTGACATGTTCGCTCCACGACAGCTTTCGATCCAAAATAACACCGAGGTACCTGACTTTTTCTTTAATTTCTACACGGGTATTCATAAACATTAGCGTTATATCTGGTACTTTATGTTTTCTTGTGAACAACAGCGCTTCTGTTTTATTTTCGTCAAACTTAAGCTTATTATTGCCTTCCCATTCACAAAACCTCATAAATACTCCATTTGCCATATGAATGAGTTTCTGGGGAGTATCTGCAGAAATTGTAGTACAAATGTCATCAGCATAGGCCTGTACTGCACAATGTCTCCCGAAATTGACACGCAGTAGGTCATCTATATTAATTAACCAAAGAAAAGGGGATAAAATACCTCATTGAGGACAGGATTTTTCTAAAGACGTATTGAAAAAATCTTAACGATAAATCGTAACCTTTTTCAACCAATTTATACAAAATTCCGGGGTGCCACGTGTTATCAAAAGCACCTTTAATATCAAAAAATAGACTTAATGTGTAACGCTTTGATTTTTGATCATTTTCAACTATCGTTACCAGTTTATTTAAACTGTCTATTGTTGATCTACTTTTAACAAATCCAAACTGTTCGTTTGATATCCATTCACTCTCAAGGTTTGTCTCAAAAACTCTATTCAATGTTATTTTCTCTAAAAATTTTCCAAGGTGTGACAGAAGGCTAATAGGCTTATACGATGAAGATATACCATCATTTGATATTCCTCTTTTTAAAAGAACGATTACATTTGCCTCCTTCCACGCTCTTGGAAAATACTTCAATGACAAACATGCATTATAGATTTTTAACAGCGTTGGAGATAATACTCCAAAATTTTTCTGTATGGCTAAACTTACAATTCCATCCGGACCAGGAGCTTTTAATGGTTTTAAAGACTTTATTATATCCTCTAGTGAATCTAGCGCAATCGGTTCAGGAACTCCTTCACAGGAGTTTTTCACTTTATTTCTGATATTTTTATGATAGAAACTCTCGCTTTGTAAATCATCACTCAGAAACCACTTCTTTAACAGTTCTTCACCAGC